>NW_018408482.1:199958-210643 GCF_002113885.1 Mizuhopecten yessoensis
CCGACTCCGTTTGGTATCTGAGAGTTTTCAGGTGCTGACAACAAAAATCTACTTTCACAAAACACATACCTCACATATATCGATAACTGGGTTATGTAATGATCCAAAACTGCCCTTATTATCACCACCAACAGGTGCTAAATTCCTAAGAAATCTCACTTATCAATCGTTCTGAAATACCCACCTGATTGAACGCCGTTTTGTAGGTCATGACAGTGACTAATCAACAAACTACTGATTCGGACCTAAATGGAAAATATTGTTCTTGTTAACAAGAATGGTCACTCCCATCATCTACAGAATGGCTTTTGCTCAGGTGGTAAATTTTGAACGATTGAAAACCAAAGAATCTGACAGGATTAATCAGCTGTTGGGAGATAATAAGGGCGGATTTGGATCAATAAATAACCCATTCCTCAACATATGTGAGGTATGTGCTGTGTGAAAGTAGATTTTTTATTGTCAGCGAATTCTATTTATAGTAATATTGACCTTGTTTTATTCTACCACACAAGGTGGAAACATGAACTGGTACAACAGAGTTTCAATGAAATGTGGCCGTTTGTGGGAAGCAGTTAAACATGATTGTTTGCAGGTGACAGGTGAAAGGCAATCACAATAGGGCAATCCAAGTGATATAGGTGATCTAAAATTATTCATCAATTTATCAAACTTCCTACAGTAAAATGTATATTTGTCTATAACCTAAATCAGCCTGCAATGCACTGATGATATCATCTGTTAGCCAGCAGTTATTTGTGGTTGTCACAATAACAATCCACATGTAAACAGTTGGCTGTTTTCCTTTCTGCCCTCTTTGACGCCGCAAAGTCCACAAATGACTTTACAGTAACATAAAGGGCAAATTAAAATGGCAACAATCTTTTGCAACACAAGACTAATCATATATCTGATTTTGTTCACCGTATCTATACATTTTGACAGAAAGATGTCTGGTGTGGGGCCCGAGTGCATTACTTTATGACAAGCCATTCAGATTAATATGTCTCGCCTATGCCCGCTTTGACCATCAATACACATATAAGAGAAACTCATTTAAATGCAAAAACTTAATGTTGATGGAGATGCTGACAAAGTCAATGGACCATGAAAGGTAGGCTGCATCCAGCATTTGATGCATGGGTTGAGATGTACTACCTAAGATGCATCTATGGTCCAAGTATGGTTGGCCTAGCACTTATACTTTCAGTGAAACTAACTTAAACGCAAAACATTAATGTTGACGCCGTTGCAGAAAAGCACCACCTAAGTCTTGTTTCCACTTCCTGGTGACGAGAAAAAACGGGGAAATTCCTCCGACTCCTTTTGGTATCTGAGAGTTTTCAGGTGCTGACAACAAAAATCTACTTTCACAAAACACATACCTCACATATATCGATAACTGGGTTATGTAATGATCCACAACCGCTCTTATTATCACCACCAATAGGTGCTAAATTCCTAAGAAATCTCACTTATCAATCGTTCTGAAATACCCACCTGAGTGAACGCCGTTTTGTAGGTCATGACAGTGACTAATCAACAAACTACTGATTCGGACCTAAATGGAAAATATTGTTCTTGTTAACAAGAATGGTCACTCCCATCATCTACAGAATGGCTTTAGCTCAGGTGGTAAATTTTGATCAATTGAAAACCAAAGAATCTGACAGGATTAATCAGCTGTTGGGAGATAATAAGGGCGGATTTGGATCAATAAATAATCCATTTCTCAACATATGTGAAGTACGTGCTGTGTGAAAGTAGATTTTTTATTGTCAGCGAATTCTATTTATAGTAATATTGACCTTGTTTTATTCTACCACAAAAGGTGGAAACACGAACTGGTACAACAGAGTTTCAATGAAATGTGGCCGTTTGTGGGAAGCAGTTAAACATGATTGTTTGCAGGTGACAGGTGAAAGGCAATCACAATAGGATAGGATGACGGTCATCCAAGTGATTTAGGTGATCTAAAATTATTCATCAATTTATCAAACTTCCTACAGTAAAATGTATATTTGTCTATAACCTAAATCAGCCTGCAATGCACTGATGATATCATCTGTTAGCCAGCAGTTATTTGTGGTTGTCACAATAACAATCCACATGTAAACAGTTGGCTGTTTTCCTTTCTGCCCTCTTTGACGCCGCAAAGTCCACAAATGACTTTACAGTAACATAAAGGGCAAATTCAATTGGCAACAATCTTTTGCAACACAAGACTAATCATATATCTGATTTTGAACGGTTTTTAAGACAGAGTTTGAGACAAAGTTGACAGATGCCACCACACAAACACAGCAAAGGTATGGTAACTATTCTACTATCGATTCACAACCAGGCAGAGCCCTAAAAGCTACATTAGCTTACCAGATCTTTAATGAGACCCTGTCGTGTTGGTGGGCTGTTTAGCATCAGCAGGGTTGCCAGGCGACGTTGCTTCTCCATGGTGCTTTCGTTAGTCTCCAGGAGCTGATCAATGGCGTTACGAGACGGTGGGATGGGTACAGCAAGAGTGGCACACAGCACTTTAGATGCCATTCTGTGCAATGATAAATTTTAATACTACATATTGGGATTACATACTTCAATCACAAAATGTTCTACGATAAATGAATTTAAACCATTTAATTTTACACAGGACACAAATAAGATAAACATGGTTAATATGCAGAAAGTTTATAGCCTATATTTGTATTCAATCTGACCTCAACTCCTAGTGCTGTAGCAAAGTCTAGTGTCACATCACATTACAAAGAATTGAGTAAATCATCTTCATGACTTACTTCTGGAGTTCCTCCTGCGAGAGATTTTTACGCTGCTCCCTGGACAGGTGGAAGAGCCTGTGGAGTGTGCTGGCATGGAACAAGGCGTTTCCAGATTTCCAAAATACCAGGCCTAGCTTCTGATAGTAGTTGGCCATAAGTGATGGCTTTGGAGGCTTTTTTGACAGACAGATCAGGCCGTGGATGTCTTCTACTGCCTTGAATGCTTCCTATATGCAAGTAAGGCAGGAATATTATGCAGGAAACTCGTAATTGTCACTGAACAGCCCTCAGTACAACTTGAAATGTACCCACCTTCCCCTCTGATGAGAACTGTTGTATAATTTTCATTTATTACTAAATGGCAATCAGAAAGATATGGATCATTTGTGCAAATTTTCACAAAATATTTTATTTGAGCAACGGTGACCTTGACCTCTGGGCAGACCACAATCAAAATCTATAGCATTCTTTGCATTCACTAGGGCAACCAACATACCTAGTTTCAACTTTGTATGATCAATCATTCTTAAGTTTTGTTCTGTACAAACCTAGAGACAGCTGGACAGACACTACGCAGGACGACTACACCCCCACACCCCCAGACATGCAGACAAGATTGTAACCACAGTTATCTTTTCAAAATGTTTGTTGACCACATAAAGTGGAGTTTCAGGAAATTTGCTTTGAAAAGTGAAGGAGATATGCAGACGAGATTGTATCTATAGACAACTAGATTCAAGTAAAATCCCCTCCCCCCCAACATTCTCTTTATTGTGGGTAAAATGAATATCACTTCAAAAGCCAGCAGAATCAGAGAATACTGACACACTATGAATGACTAGCATACATACCTGCCAAAGCCAGCAGAATTAGAGAATACTAACATACTATGAATGACTAACATACATACCTGCCAAAGCCAGCAGAGTTAGAGAATACTGACACGCTATGAATGACTAACATACATACCTGCCAAAGCCAGCATAATTAGAGAATACTAACATACTATGAATGACTAACATATATACCTGCCAAAGCCAGCAGAATTATAGAATACTGACACACTATGAATGACTAACATACACACCTGCCAAAGCTAGCAGAATTAGAGAATACTAACATACTATGAATGAATAACATACATACCTGCCAAAGCCAGCAGAGTTAGAGAATACTGACACGCTATGAATGACTAACATACACACCTGCCAAAGCCAGCAGAATTAGAGAATACTAACATACTATGAATGAATAACATACATACCTGCCAAAGCCAGCAGAATTAGAGAATACTGACATACTATACATGGCTATGAATGACTAACATACATACCTGCCAAAGCCAGCAGAATTAGAGAATGTTGACTATGAATGCCTAACATACATACCTGCCAAAGCTCCATGTTGATGGCACTATCAAGCTGGACAAGTCTGGTCTCCAGGTGCATGGCTTGCGAGTCTGGATTGTTAAGGTTGATGGCTGTCTGCTGGTTCTGGTGCTTGTGGATGTGTCCAAGATGGGTCCTCAACTATTTGTTTAGAGACAATGCTTTATTTTTATTACTAGGCTTGACCATCATCTTTTTATGAGACAATTCATGCAGGCATCAGTATATATTGTGATACTTGCGTAAATGATGCATGCAGTATATGCTATTTGGGTGTCGACTGCAAATTACTGTGAATTCCGCTTAATATCACTTTCCATATGTCATACAAATCATGATTTAATATAACAGTGACCCTGTTAGACCACGACTTAGCTTACATTTTTGTCCAGGTGTGACACAAGCCTATTCCTTATTAACGTACATTTTGTTGTGACATCAACATAAGTTACCATGTACAAAAATCATAAAGAGGGAATTCAAAGAGCAGTGTTTCAAAGCAAACATGATATAAACTAACAAGATAGCCCAGAAGGATCTTGGCGCCCACCATTGTACCATCTTCATTAGTTCTATGTCAGTTCGAGCTTTTCTCTTCTTTTCTTTTCTTATCTCTTTGATCGAGACATGAAAATGCACCTTGAGGTAACTCGTACTTCTGAGTATAAAAGACAACCTTCAAAGCGAGTTTGTCTTTTCACATATTTACTGGTACTTTATGTAAAATAATAGCACCAATTAGTGCAATAAGAGAGATCTGTCAAGTTTTTCATGCAGCCATCTTGTTTTAATGATCACTCTCAAAAAAAAACATGCACAACCAAGGACCAATTAGAACAGAACCTACATATCAAATTTGAGAAAGATCCCTCAAGTAGTTTCTGAGATTATACAAACTTTATCTTTCAAAAACCAAGATAGCCGTCTGTTGGCCATTTTGTTTATCCAATCAGTCTCAAAGGTAAACATGCAGAATTACAGACAAAGTGGAACCTAAATATCAAATTTGAGGAAGATTCCTTTAGTACTTCCTGAGAAATAGAGATAAAAAACCTTCAATGTAAAACTCCAAGATGGTCACTTGTTGGCCATTTTGTTTATCCGATCAGTCTCAAAAGTAAAAAGTACAGACAAAGGGGAACCTAACTATCAAATTTCAGAAAGATGCTTCCAGTCCTTTCTATGAAATAGCGGTAGCAAACTTTAAATCTTTGTTTTCTGATCAGTTCCAAAATCTAATATGCATAACTAAGGACCACGGGGAACCTTCATTTGAAATTTGAGAAAGATCCCTCCAGTACTTTCCTATAAATAGTGCTAACAAACTTTAACTGTCAAATTAAAGATGGCTGACTGTCGGCCATCTTGGTTTTGTGATCGGTCCCAAAAAACAATATGCATAACAAGGGACCATGGCGAACCTTCTTGTGAAATTTGTGAAAGATCCCTACAGTACTTTTTGATAAATAGCCCCAACAAGAATTGTTTAAGGACGGATGGATGGACCACGGACGCAGGGCGATTTGAATAGTCCACCATCTAATGATGGTGGGCTAAAAAGTGATTTTAAACCACACAACATTAAGTGAAAAGGAAAGTACAAGAATTTACCTGGTATAATCCTCACACTCTTAACCTTAAAAGTGGACTAAAAGTTAAATATACTTAATTTAAACTAAATTCAGCTTCACCCAAAATATCATGACCTATGACATTTCATCATTACAAAGAACCTGCTGAAATATTTTAACACATTTGACCCCCGTGACCTGCAATGTCAAACAAGGCCATTCAGTTGACAAACTTGACAGCCCTCCAGCATTGAATGCTACTGGCCAACAATCATCAACCTTGGCCTTGTCATTACTAAAAAGAACTTGTTTTGAAGATTTCCCCCCACATTTGATGGACCTTGAAAGTGGGTTAAGGTCATTTAGTTGAACAACCTTTGTGCTACATATCATCACGCAGGGTATTTTGGCTATTGAGAAGTTGTTTAAATGGTTTAAGATACGTGATCCCTGTGACCTTATAATTGGCAGGCCAATCAGTTGAACAACCCTAGTAGCCCTTCAGGCTTCTAGGCAGTAATCATGTAGTTGTTTTTTTTTAAAATTATTTGACCCTGTGAAAGTGGGTAAAGGTAATTCATTTCAACAAACTTGGTAGTCCCCCATCCCAGCAGCTACTGTCGAGATATCATCACCTTTAGGTTATTTAAAAGAAGTCGTTAAAGAAAGCATTTTAGAGACCCAAGTTGAATCAGTTTCATACTTACATTATCACATAGTTTCCTGAATTCAGTCTTTCGAGTGTACTCCAGACAAAACTTGAACGCTGCAAACAAAAATGGTTAAGTTATAAAACAAATTCAGCGTGCGGGAGTAATAGTAGACCGATAGATTGTTGATATGTGAAAACCATATGGGGTATGCAAAACATTGTGATAGACCTAATATCTAGATGCAATGTCATCAACTTGAAATGGGGAATTTTCCAAATGATTTGAAATAATGAGGAGGAGGAGCCAACCATTATAGGGACAACACCATATGCCTATACAAAATTGAGTCCCTTGTGCCCAATAATGCTCAAGACGAATTGATGTTAAAACCCTTTTATTTACGTAAAAGGGGGAAAAAATGAACATTTATCCCTATACAAAATTGTGTTCTCTTTGCCCAAGGATGATTTAGACAAAATTTGTTTTATGGTAATAAGGCAGGGTTCTCAACCATTTTAAAGTAATGACCCAGGAATGAAGTCTCATTTCGATGGCCCAGGAAATATGTTCCTTGGAATTGGGCCCGACCCTGGGGTCAATACTAATATTATGATTGTGTTTATCACTTGATGTCAACCTTTTGTACTTGTTAATGGGTGGGGAACTCGACTGTTTCAAAAGTATATGACCCAGGGACTAAGTCTCCAAGGGTTGGGCCAGAGCCTGCGGCCAAAGTCTCCAAGGGTTGGGCCAGAGCCCGGGGCCATCCTAAAAGCATGTATTCATCTTGTATACTCAGCAAATATATATATGATTATAGGGTGGGGATGTTGATAATGTTCAAATTAACATGAAGCAAAGAAGGCCTGTATCACTCACCTGGATAATTAAGCAACTACTGGAATATATTCTCATTACATATAATACCGCAACTATTTCTACACTCATCAAGTGGGTTGGATTTTCAACATTTACCTCAATTTCCCCTTTTTCGCCCCACCTCTGCTCTCAGGGGACACATCCTCTTTTATTCCACTTTGTCCGAGGATGCTCTACACCAGACTTGGTTAAAATTCCTCATTTTGTATGGAAGGAGGATTTTAAACATTAAAATGTTCCTATATTCCCCATATTTAGCCCCATCCTTCTGCACTCTGGGGACACACTCTCTGTTCAAAGAAAACCGAGTCCCCTTTTGCCAAGAGTGCCAGTGATTTCCTTGGTTCATTTTTTCCCACCTGTTTATACAAAATGTTATACCCTTTGCCCAAGGATGCTCTGGGGGTCAGACCCTCCTTTTGTACAATACTGAATCCCCACCATCTAGGGATGCTTCCAGTCAAATTCCAATTAGCGGTGATCAAGAAGTCATTTGAAGAAATCATCA
This sequence comes from Mizuhopecten yessoensis, assembly GCF_002113885.1. NCBI lineage: Eukaryota > Metazoa > Mollusca > Bivalvia > Pectinida > Pectinidae > Mizuhopecten > Mizuhopecten yessoensis. The sequence goes on from NW_018408482.1 coordinate 207,729, forward strand.
TTACTCCTCAAGGCACATCACTGATACAAGAACTGGGGGCCGGAGTAGAATTACAACAATGTCCTTTAAATCCTACCTTGCTGAGCAATATCCTGGTAAAGTCTCTCCACTCGGGAATTGTTCCTCAGCAGGTCCAGGCACTGTCTGTAAGACTCCCACAGGAACTTCACCCATGGTGTGAGGATGGCCCGGTCAGTTCGGTCCTGGGTGTCCTCACCACTCACAGCCTTCAACAGCAGGCTGAAACAACCAAGTAAGCAAGACTGCCACGATAACATCACTCCTTTTTCCACTTAGTTATTCATCGAGCATCCAATGTATTAGGTAGTTTGGAATTTAACAAAAGTCCATGGGTCTGAATGGTCAACCAATTTAAAATACAATTGTTATTGTGATGCAACAAAGAATAAAAGTATAAATAACAAAATACAGTAAAACCTTGTTACACTACCATCATTTGTCCAGGGAATTGTTGGTATTGTTAAGGGGTTTGGCAATACATTGAGGGAAATGTTGGTATTGTTAGCCTTCAATAAGGGGTTTGGCAATACATTGAGGGAAATGTTGGTATTGTAAAGGGGTTTGGCAATACATTGAGGGAAATGTTGGTATTGTTAAGGGGTTTGGCAATACATTGTGGGAAATCTTACGAACACGAGAAAAAGGGACATTGAAACATGAAACATTGAAACATGTTGGCAGAAAATTAAGTGGCAAATGAAGCGAGGGGCATTGTATTGAGGTTTTATCACTGTTTGTTATTTTGACAAGATGTCAACCTAGGTGAATTAGCTATTATAACTCCTACCTCTCAGGAGTATCTGGAATATCCAGATCGTCGATATCAACCACAACTTGATGCGACTCCTGGCGAGCTCCCTCAGTCTTGGACTCTGCCAGGCGGATGTATTTCCTCACCACATCTTCTAGCGATTTGATGTTCACCTTTAATGTGTAAATGAAATCATATACTTCTCACCAGTTGCACAATTACACAGTCCTTGATAAAAAAAACAATACATAATCACAGTAGAGTACATAACACTACATGGTATTTAACTTACTATTGTGCCTTATTCAGCGACATAATTATTTGTAGAATTTGAACTTTTATTATAGATCACGGGCTAGATAAGGTGAAGGTTACATGGTTCATACAAACTTTTGACTTCAAAATTTAAGGGACTTTTCAAGGGTTTTTCAAGGCAAATTTTGGGGCTCATTTATATTGCAAAATAAACAAACAATTTTAATGAACAACAAGGCCTCGAGGGGCTAGGATTGAAGGAAAGTCATCGGCATTTGTGTTCAGATTTGGATTAGGAACAGTTGAGGTAGGTATCGATTTACTTGCTGTTGAAGTAGAGGGTTTGGTATAAAGTGTCAAAGGCCGAGTCGATCGTCTAGCCATTTGCGGTTAAAAACACACTTCCCCATCGCAGTTGTTGTGTTCGTGTTCCCCTCCTGTTAACAGCCCTACTCTTAATGCACATGACCGTCTGTCACTTTGGCACTTTGACTACGATACTTACTCAATTCAAACGCAGTGATGATATAAATTGAACTTCATCGGTATATATTTTCCATAATTATTAAAAATTACGATCTGCAATTTGACGATCAATCTGTGTTAAAAAATAATTATTGTTTGCGACGAATGTTTACAAAATACTGAATTAACATGACAGAAACGGACACTCAACTAACTTCTTTGATTTTCAAGGGTTTTTCAAGGACTCCCATTAATTTTCATGGGTTTTTCAGGGCTAACAGTCATTTTCAAAGGTTTTTCAAGGCGTACAGTCATTTTCAAAGGTTTTTCAAGACAGACATCAAATTCAAGGGTTTTTCAAGACCTGTGCGAACCATGGGTTATATAGTCTAATAACCAGGTAGAGTTTTTTTTTTATTGTATCCAATAAGCAAATTCAGCTATCAAAAATTAACAAGTATTTCTTAGTAGAAGGGCAAAATTGAGGGGGCTTAATTTCAGCAGGCAACCTGTTCCCAGAACCTTATATATGTGGGGAGGGTCTTATATCACTTTGGATGCCCCCTATTGTGAATGTGGTCAAATACGGTACACTCTTGTATGGTTGTCAACCCTGGGTTAGTCATAGCCACGGTCAACCATGGTTCAAAACCAATTGATTTCCAAGGCAGTTAAGAAAGGAAGCTGACTATAGTTGTAGGTAGGCAAGGATGGATTTTTTAATTAGGTGAAGGAAACCACCAAGCTCTCAATGCTGTAATTTATAGGTTGTTTATTTACATGTTGTCATGAAATAGTAGGGGAAACATCAATGTGTCTGGTCAAGCTATATTATATGACTAACCACAAGCCAATAACCAGGGACAATATTAAAAAGCAATAAAATCTTTTTTTATTGAGGATATTATGAACATGCCATATTTTAAATAATGTACTAATTACTACTACCGTAAATTTGCAGGTATCATTGCGCAGGTACGTTTTTGGGGTTAGATTTGAAAAAAAACAAGAAAATGTCTGTAAGACATAAATGCCCTCGCTGCCATGTGGAATAAGTTTCAGTGTTATATAAAAAGTTACAACACTTTGATCTTGATACCCTGAAACATGCACACACAACAAGGTACTACACTTAAAGTTGATTTTAATATTCATGTTTTTTCTGTATGTTATTACCATCTCCATAACATATTGAATGAAGTTGTCGAGTGTTTAAATTGAATCAGTAGATGATTTTCAATATATAGCAACAGTGACCTTGGCCTTGACCTTGGAACCCTGAAACACAACAATGTCCGAAGTATACTCATACTTGACCTTTGCATAAAGTTTGACCAAAATCCATGAAAGAATGAAGTTGCTAAGTGTTTAAATTGAATCAGTTGATGATTTTCTATATATAGCAAGTGTGACCTTGGCCTTG
>NW_018408482.1:210774-254714 GCF_002113885.1 Mizuhopecten yessoensis
TTCCCCCCCCCCCCCCCATTTTATGGCGGGGGCATAAACAAATTGGGGAAAATAAATCCAGAAAATAAACGGTATCAAACTGGAAAAGTAGTATCATAGGTAGCTTGGTGTTTATTAAGCCCGATTAATTAACGATTGATTTATTGGACATACAAGCAAGCCCATGAAGGTCTCCCTCCGGATCCATACCGCTTGGAACGAGTGGATGATGGACGAATCCTGCAGAAACCAAACGAAGAAAGTGTAGCTAATTCTGATGCCAGAGAATCGCCAATCAACTTATGTTTCGACATCTCAGCGGTTTTCCCATAATTACGAAAATGTAGTGTTTCAATTATAGGCTCCGGTTCCATGTTAGTTTTTTTTTACCAATGTTAAAGCCTAGTGTGCATGTTTTTCCCCGGCTCACTTTCATGTTGACGTGATCGAACATGATCGATAACCTCATTAATTATTTCCATATTTTAAAATGAAGCATCATATAATAGTGTATTCTGCTTTTATTTTTTTACTTTCGAGTAGATTTGAAGGGGATGTGTTGAATGTCCACGCTTCTAGTATAAACATATTAATACAGGAGGATTTTAAATATTTATCCCGAAGTTCCCCCTAATTGGAATACCCCATCCAAAACAAAACAAACAAGAGGCCCATGGGCCTTAACGGTCACCTGAGTCTACAGTATTTATTTTTGTTGTTGAAATATGTACCAATTTGAGTAAAAAATAGTATAATGTTAACTTAACTTTGTCAGGACCATGAGCTGATCATTCCTAGACCAATTTTAAGTGAGATCGGCCTATTAGAACTTAGTAGCAAAATAGCGGCCATGGCAGCCAAATTGTATTTCTGATTGACCCGAAAAATAACAACACTTTGTCAGGACCATGAGTCGATCATTCCTACAAAGTTTCAGTTCAATCGGCCAAGTAGAACTTTACTTTAAGTTTGAAATAGTTTTTCAAAATGGCAGCCGTGGTGGCCATATTGGATTTCTGATCGACCCGAAAAATAACAACACTTTGTCAGGACCATGAGTCAATCATTCCTACAAAGTTTCAGTTCAATCGGCCTAGCAGAACTTGACTTTAAGTTTGAAATAGTTTTTCAAAATGGCGGCCGTGGCGGCCATATTGGATTTCTGATCGACCCGAAAAATAACAACACTTTGTCAGGACCATGAGTCGATCATTCCTACAAAGTTTCAGTTCAATCGGCCTAGCAGAACTTGACTTTAAGTTTGAAATAGTTTTTCAAAATGGCGGCCGTGGCGGCCATATTGGATTTCTGATTGACCCGAAAAATAACAACACTTTGTCAGGACCATGAGTCGATCATTCCTACAAACTTTCAGTTCAATCGGCCCAGCAGAACTTGACTTTAAGTTTGAAATAGGTTTTCAAAATGGCGGCCGTGGCGGCCATATTGGATTTCTGATCGACCCGAAAAATAACAACACTTTGTCAGGACCATGAGGCGATCATTCCTACCAACTTTCAGTTCAATCGGCCCAGCAGAACTTGACTTTAAGTTTGAAATGTAAAATGTTAACGGACGACGGACGACGACGGACGAAAACGGATAGCAATAGGTCACTTGAGCTAAAGCTCAGGTGACCTAAAAAACCTAGATGCTCATGCCAAATTTGACTAAAATCCCTCCATTCTATACAGAAGGATTTTAAAGATTTATTCCTATTTGACCCCACCCCTCTATAGCTACCACTCTTTGTTTATACAAAATTGAGTCCCCTTTGCCAAAGGATGCTCTACACAAAATTTGGTTAAAATCTCTCCAATCAGACTGAAGGGGTAGTCCTTTGGTGAGCTAATAAATGAACATTTGTATTATTAAGAAAAATCTGCCTTTTTGTTGTTGTATCAGTGCTCCAGATAACTTTTGAACATGTGTTTTTTTTTACCCCTTCCTCTCCAAAGTAGAGGGGTGAAAACTTAAATTTTGAAACATGAAGTGCTGTAAAAGCAACGTTACCTGAAAATGTTGTAAGACGTTGAATCATTTGTATGTGTTAAACTTTTATTATAGGGTTAAGAATGACTCAAATTCATATTTTTGTGTTGTCTAGACATGTGGTATTTTATTTCCATTTCACTGTGAACACAATCACAGTGAAATGGAAATAAAATGCCACATATCTATTTAAAATGGGGTCGGAAAATATCATAATAGGGTGTGGATGGAAAAACCACTGTTGGTCAAACGGATGGCCAAACCTTGTTGAACTTGAAATGTTCGTCGTGGTCCAAACACAAGAAGGACAACGTTTTCACAAAGGGCTGCTCGAATATTCAAAAAAGTGCCCTTACCCGACACGAACAATCAGAGTATAACTTGTCCGCTATTGAAAGTATCACAAAAGAAACTTCAATTAAACAAGAGGCCCATAGGGCCTGTATCGCTCACCTTGATATCTAAGCAATCATGGCAGAATAATCTCCAAATGAGATCCAAGGGAATATGCCAGACCCCAAGGCCAATCCTTGTAGCATATATATCTGTATTCAATTTTTCATGCCCAGCAATTTTATGTATGGTTATGGGGTGGGGATCTCAACTGTTTCCAAGCTGTGACGCAGAAACTAGGTCCCTACGGTTGTGGCCAGACCCCAGGATCAATTCTAATATCATAACTGCATTTGTCTCTTTTTGCCCAGCATTTGTATATATAGTTTTGGGGTGGGGATTTCAACCGTTTCAAAGTTATGACCCAGGGGTTAAGTCTGCAAGGGTGGGGCAAACCCTGGGGTCAATTCTAATATCATGACTGCATTTGTCTCTTTATGCCCAACAATTGTATATATAGTTTTGGGGTGGGGATCTTAACCATTTCAAAGTTATGACCCAGGGGTTAAGTCTCCAAGGGTGGGGCAGTCCCCAAGGCCATCCTGGAAGCATATGTGCATTCATCTCTTTGTAATCGGCAATTGTCTATATGGTTATAGGGTGGGGATCTCAACTGTTTCCAAGCTGTGACTAAGAAACTAGGTCCCTAGGGGTTCGGTCAGACCCCAGGGTCTATTCTAATATTGTGACTGCATTCGTCTCTTTATGCCCAGCATTTGTATATATAGTTTTTGAGTGGGGATCTCAGCCGTTTTAAAGTTATGGCCCAAGGACTATGTTTCCAAGGGTGGGGCCAGACCCTAGGGCCATCCTGGAAGCAAATGTGCATTCTTCTCTTTATACTCAGCAATTGTATATGTGGTTATATGGTGGGGATCTCAACCATTTCCAGGCAATAAACTTTTTTTGGTCCCACCCCTTAGCCCGGGGGGTCAGCCCCACCATTTGTACAATTTTGAATCCCTGCCTCCCATGAATGCTTTTGATTAAATATGATTGATATCCAGTGCATAGTTCTACAGAAGAAGTCGTTTATAGCAATCTAGCCAAATTGCACCCTTTTTGGCCCCGCCCCTCAGCCCCCTGGGGGGTCAGCCACACCATTTGTACAATTTTGAATCCCTGCATCCCATGAATGCTTTTGAATAAATATGATTGATATCCAGTGCATAGTTCTACAGAAGAAGTCGTTTATAGCAATCTAGCCAAATTGCCCCCTTTTTGGCCCCGCCCCTCAGCCCCCTGGGGGGTCAGCCCCACCATTTGTACAATTTTGATTCCCCACCACCTAAGGATGCTTCCAGTCAAATTTAGTAAAATTCCAATCAGTGGTTAAGAAGAAGTCGTTTAAAGAAATTGTTGACGGACGGACGACGGACGCCACGGTATGGCATAAGCTCACCTTGGTCCTTTGGACCAGGTGAGCTAAAAAAGAAACACGCTTCGTGAAACGGGTCACAACATTAATGGAAGACATCGACGATGTTGAAGTTACTGAGAGTAAAACAGATGACTGTGCTAATTCTGTATTTAGGACAATTTACTACGCAGCGAAAGAGATGAGACCAAGTGACAAATAGCGATTGTTTTAAAAGCGCCATGATTCAATTCTCGCTCATATAAGCGTTTGTAACAGGAGTACTATGCAAGCCTCTCAGTGACTCACTTGTAAGCGTATTATAATTTGCTAAATTGGTCCCGGAGACTGACGCAATGTTCCGGATTTTGCTTGCGTGAATTAAGCAAGTTCATTTATTTCTTTTGCGTAATTTGTGAATTATCGTGCGTGAATACGCATTCACGCAAGCTCTCTGGAGCACTGACATGCATTTTATTTTGCAAGCAGAAATTACATTTGGGCAAGAGGATTTTTATATGGTCTAGTTGCCCAGGTAAAGTACTCGGAAATTTATTTCTCTCTTCAAGACTGATAGCAACATTTTGTATGCAAACACTAGTACTGTTCGACATTTATTTATTACTGTACCTGTTGGCATATGTTTTTGTACTGGTAAAGTCCTTCCTTGGCAATGTGACTTTTGCGGAGTTCTACACAGAGCTGGAGGTACTTCTCCATAATAGGCTCGTGAATCTTCTGCCATGTTCTATGCTTTTTGCTCTTGATGACATCATATAGAGCATCCAAAGCTCTCTGCTTCTTTCCAACATCAATAAATTCTGAAAAAAAGGAGAAATAAATAGGGAGGATATGGGAGATGGGATGGTTTGACAGCAAGTCATGCTCGTTGATGATAAGCATAACATTATATTTGTAATTAAGAAAAGGTCACTTAGTACTGGAACATGGATAAAATATTAGATGAGCTATACCAAAATGGGTTAAACTCTGGAACGCAAGCATTTATTGACAAGCAACTTTCAATTAGCTGAACAAAGTCATCTTACTTGTGGTACAAGTCTTGTAACAGATCAAGACAAACCATTCTAGCCTTTGGCTCAGGTGAGCTTAAAACGCGATAACATGGGTGCTTGAACATTGAAGGAAAGTCTGCCAAGTTTAACAAGCGCTCACCTGAATATTTAAGCAGTCATAGCAAAATATTCTCATTAAATATTATACTCTTATACAAAAATCTCACTCGTAAACTATGTTGGTTCCATCTGTTGAAACTACTAGCGAAATATTATTACGTATATGATTATATGCTTTTTGGTTCTTCATCAGATGTTGTTTGAAGTGTTTGACATATTTTCCCCTGTGACCTTGTAAGTAGGTCAAGGTCATTTTACTTCTCAAACTTTGTTGGCTCTATCCCAAGAAGCTACCAGCAAAATCTTATGAATCCATTCCTTTTGTTTTTTTAGAACAAATCATTTGAAATGTTGTTGACCTCTGTGACCTTTAAAGAAGGTTGAGGTCATTTTCATTTGCAAACTTTGGCGAGCTCTATCCTTAAGAAGCCACCAGCCAAATATTAAGATTCTTTTCCTTTCAGTCCTTCAGAAGAAGTTGTTTTAAGTGCTAGACACTTTTGACTCCTGTGACCTTGAAATTAGGTCAAGGTCATTTTCGTTCTCAATCTTGTTAGGCTCTAACCAAAAAAGCTATAACCCAAATATCTTGACTCTAGGCCTGTCCATTCTTCAGGAAAAGTCGTTCAAAGGAATAGTTGACAGACAAAAAATAAACGTCGCACCATGGCCAATCTGATTAAAATCATCTGTTACATGGCTCCGCCTTAACATCTGAATGTACCGCGGTGAGGGTCACGTTCAAGTGACCTTTAGATGAACCAATCAGAGGTGCGCTGGCAAAAGTTTGCCAGCGAATCGGAATATCATGGTAGATAAATAGCGAGGGGTATCAAACAGATTAGTTTTCCAAAACAAATATGGCGGCGGCAACTGACGTTTCTACGACGCCAAGGAAAAAGTACCCATTGGGGAATAATTGCGTAGGCAACACCACCATACAGTCTTTCTTCTCTAATAAAGCTTCAATTTTTTGTCTGTTCGGGTTTCAGATGATCTATCTCAAATAACTTCAGATCTTTCGTATCATTCTCATCAATGTCCGATATATTTACATCTCCGAGCGCCCTTTTGAAAGAGGGTCTCTGATTTGTCAAAATTTAATGAGTATTTATATTTATAAAGGTCACCTGAACGTGACCCTGACCGCGGCACACTCAGATGTTCAGGCGTAGTACGAAGTTAACAAAGCCATGTAACATATGATTTTAATCAGATTGCACTTCGGGAAGGTGAGCTAAAAAACATGTTTATTGAAATATAAGGTACGCATCTTGCTTTGTTCAATTTCATAGGGTGCATGATGAATCAAGTTGGTCTTGAAACAAATTTAATGAACTGCGAACCAAAGCAAGATTCAATCCTTAATACAGTACAGGTGATGGGTAATGTCAATTAAGCTTCTGTAAAGATGATTTCATGGTATTCCATGGTGAACAGATTGTCAAAGATTGTGTGCGTTATGCGCTCCATGCCCTTCTCTTTCTCTTACAAATGGTGTTGGTGGTCCTTGGCTCCCTGTGGTGACAGAGAGTTAGAACCTGGGTTGTTGAAATGTTCGAGGGCAAATGCATTAAAAAAGAGAGAAGTGGTGTGGCAGGTTCTAATTGTACATGTACATATGACCTCGGAATTAGATAACTAATCTAATTCCGTGATAGGACAAGCTTATTGTCAGGACCATTGCCTGTGGGGTCGAGCGACAGACTGACAATTTTCTGGGCGTCGCTGCTTCAAATTGCAAAGATATTCTTTCCTGCTATTGAAAAGAAATTTATGAAAGAAATAAGACCACAACACCACAATGTTAGCGACACACTAACCCATATGATAACGATACCCTTCTGTCCCCTTATAAAACTACTTTGACCGAAAGGCCCAATCAGGGCCAATGCACATTTCATTTACCATTTGCTCGTTTAAGAGCATTCTCTGGTCGCTGAAAGTAGGTCGGCATCTTATTGATTTAGCTGCTCATCCACTTCCTTAAAATACGTACATATTTGAATTCTCGAATATAGTTTTTTTCCTGAAAATTATAGGACGTAGTGGCAATATGGCGGTAGCCAGCTCGACCATGTGGGAAATGAATGCAGTGACGTCATATTTGAAAATTTTCTCGAAATGTTAGGAACAGATAAATATCTTAGATTATTAATAAGAAATGAAATTCTAAAATAATTATTATTTCTAATATATTTTCAACAAAATAATAGAATATATATATATTAACACGGACTTAGTATCGTCTCGTTCAACCAGACGCTTGATCAGCGTAGCTTTCTCAGACAATAAGAGTCTGGTTGAACGAGACGGACTATTAAGTTTGGTGAATTCTGGGTAAAATTCAACATGTCGGCCATCGCGGGATTTATGTCGGGGAAATCAGCAGGCTTGATTGGTAAAGTTCAATTGAGACATCAGATAGATCATTGCGGGTTTCAATGAAGGTTATATAAAATATATTAAATATATGTACATTTTTAATTTGGACCAAAACAAGACCCGCCTATACACACTGATTATCTTGCAAATAGATCACGCCCCTTTTCTAGTTTCACTTCAGTAAATGATATAATGACAGACACACTAATATTACTTGTAATAATAACGAATTCTTAATTTAATCGAGGAAAGAGGGTTGGCACAAACATCTATCTTCCACACGAATTTATCTGTTATAAGCCCCAACTCGTTTCGCACCCATCTGCCTTGGGGCGGGGGTGGTGATTGACTCTGATGACAGTGATGTCAATTCATGTGCCCAGAGATTGAGAGAAGGAAGAAGTGTTCAGGAAGGTTTTCGCGTGCGCAGGAATTTGTTTCAGATATCCCCACTTTTTTTCGTCTGATTCATACAACACGTACCCTTACCAAACTACAATGCACATGCAAAATTTCAAGTTGATAGAGCCAGTAGGCCTATAAAGCACAGAAAATAATTTTGCTCAATATGCAATGCAAGGGAAGTAACTTGTATAGGAATTCTAGTAGAAAGCTAAGGATGTCACCAAGTTAGCTCTATGTTGAAGTTTGAAGTGTCTCATTATGATGTTGTTTTATGACGTCAACAACTACGTAATTTTCAAAAGATTATATAAAGCTCTTCCTGTCACCAAGATTGCCACATGATATATGTCTATGGAATGCTGAAATCATTATCTATTACATTTGTACTTCAAATAATTAAACCACTACAAATTGCCCATGTTGTTATATCTGCCAGCATTATGGTATACTGTAAAACTTGTAAGCGTAAGTAATTAAGTGGATTTGTTCTACCCGCAGTGTATACGTATGATAATGATTGATAATGTGTGTATGATATATATATGGTTCAATGCTATATCAACTACAGTGTTCTCCCCATAATTTTTTTGATGTGCTATGGTATTAATCAACCCTTCCATCACAGCGCGGCGCTGTCGACCATTACCGCGTTGCAACCCATCCATCATGCGCGACACCACTTTTAGAAAGGAAACTTAAAACAAGAGTTATAGTTGATTTAAATAAATAGCATTACTCATCATCCTGACATTGCATTATATTATTGCTCATTTTCTTGCCCTATTCTTTTTCTTTATCATTATTAGCTCACCTGCCCGAAGGGCAAGTGAGCGTATGTTATGGTGCGGCGTCCGTCGTCCGTCCGGCTTTTACTTTTTACTTTAAACAACTTCTTCTCAATAACCAAAAGGCCCAGGGCACTGATATTAGGCCTGTAGCATGCTGGGATGAAGGGCTACCAAGTTTGTTCAAATGAATGACCTTGACCCACTTTCAAGGTCACTGGGGTCAGATGTCTTAAAATCTTTAAACAACTTCTTCTCAATAACCAAAAGGCCAAGGGTACTTATATTGGGCCTGTAGCATGCTTGGATGAAGGTCTACCAAGTTTGTTAAAATAAATGACCTTGACCAACTTTCAAGGTCACTGGGGTCCGATGTCTTAAAATCTTCAAACAACTTCTTCACAATAACCAAAAGGCCCAGGGTACTGATATTTGGCCTGTAGCATGCTGGATGAAGGGCTACAAAGTTTGTTAAAATCTATGACCTTGACCAACTTTTAAGGTCACTGGGGTCAGATGTCTTAAAATCTTCAAACGACTTCTCAATAACCAAAAGGCCCATGGTACTGATATTGAACCTGTAGCATGCTGGGATGAAGGGTTACCAAGTCTGTTAAAATGAACGATCTTGACCAACTTTCAAGGTCAAAGGGGTCAAATGTCTTAAAATCTTCAACCAACTTCTTCTCAATAACTAAAAGGCCCAGGGTACTGATATTGGGCCTGTAGCATACTGGGATGAAGGGCTACCAAGTTTGTTAAAATGTTTGACCTTGACCAACTTTCAAGGTCACTGGGGTCATATGTCTTTAAATCTTCAAACGCCTTCTGAATAACCAAAACGCCCATGGTACTGATATTGGGCCTGTAGCATGCTGGGATGAAGGACTACCAAGTTTGTTCAAATGAATGACCTTGATCCACTTTCAACCAGATGTCCTTGTTCGACATTCAAGGACAGGCGTCATATGTTTAAATCTTTTAATAGGTTCTTATGAATCAAACACTGATATTCTGCCTGTAGCTGTATTTTAGTCCACTTTTAAGATTACAAATGTGAGGTTAATACCAGGTGAGCGATGCAGGCCCATTGGGCCTCTTGTTTTTTTAACAACTACAAATAAAATCGTCGGTTTCAAGAAAATGGATAATTTTAGCAAACACTTCAGCATATTTTCCCAAGAATATCATCATAGAAATAAATGAATATATGTCCCAAGAATAAATAAATTATAATAACATTTCCAACCAAAGGTATTTATTTGGACAAATATTTAATTAATTTTTAAATCAATGAATTTTTTTTTGATTTTTTTAAAATCCCTTGGTTATGAAATTAGCAGGGCCTGTTATCATTCAGCAAACAAAAAATCTATAAAAAATCACAACAATGCTGTTCTCAGTATAAACTAACAGTGATATAGTTATCAAAATGAATTGAGTTACTATCAATAGCGGTATCAATGACATAATTTCTAAAGAGTTGCGATATTGTTCAAGGGAAGGTGTTTTTTAGTTAAACCATCGATCATGCATACAATGTGTGAGTCCTCTTCTCTATATCTTACTGGTAAGTTTTGAGGAATTTGAGGTTTAAATTATCAAAAACCTTCTCTTTCTGTACTATTGGAGGGATTTTATCCAAATTTGGCCTAGATCTAGAGTATCCTTTGGCAAAAGGGGACTAATTTTTGTATAGAGGGTGTTGCCCTTCTGGGTGCAGTAGGTACAGTAGGTCTTTACCACAGATTACTTTAGTACAGTAGGTAGGTCTTTACCACAAATTACTTTAGTACAGTAGGTAGGTCTTTACCTACTGTACTAAAGTAATCTGTGGTAAAGACCTATCTACTGTACTAAAGTAATCTGTGGTAAAGACCTTACTTCTGTACTAAAGTAATCAGTTCTAAAGACCTACCTACTGTACTAAAGTAATATGTGGTAAAGACCTACTTACTGTACTAAAGTAATCTGTGGTAAAGACCTACAATGTACCTACTGTACTAAAGTAATATGTGGTAAAGACCTACTTACTGTACTAAAGTAATCTGTGGTAAAGACCTATCTACTGTACTAAAGTAATCTGTGGTAAAGACCTTCCTACTGTACTAAAGTAATCTGTAGTAAAGACCTACCTACTGTACTAAAGTAATATGTGGTAAAGACCTACCTACTGTACTAAAGTAATCTGTAGTAAAGACCTACCTAATGTACTAAAGTAATATGTGGTAAAGACCTACCTACTGTACTAAAGTAATCTGTAGTAAAGACCTACCTACTGTACTAAAGTAATATGTGGTAAAGACCTACCTACTGTACTAAAGTAATCTGTGGAAAAGACCTTACTACTGTACTAAAGTAATCAGTTCTCAAGACCTACCTACTGTACTAAAGTAATCAGTTCCAAAGACCTACCTACTGTACTAAAGTAATCTGTGGTAAAGACCTACAATGTACCTACTGTACTAAAGTAATATGTGGTAAAGACCTACTTACTGTACAGTAGGTACATTGTAGGTCTTTACCACAGATTACTTTAGTACAGTAGGTAGGTCTTTAGAACTGATTACTTTAGTACAGTAGTAAGGTCTTTACCTCAGATTACTTTAGTACAGTAGGTAGGTCTTTACCACAGATTACTTTAGTACAGTAGGTATGTCTTTAGAACTGATTACTTTAGTACAGTAGTAAGGTCTTTACCACAGATTACTTTAGTACAGTAGGTATGTCTTTAGAACTGATTACTTTAGTACAGTAGTAAGGTCTTTTCCACAGATTACTTTAGTACAGTAGGTAGGTCTTTGGAACTGATTACTTTAGTACAGTAGGTAGGTCTTGAGAACTGATTACTTTAGTACAGTAGTAAGGTCTTTACCACAGATTACTTTAGTACAGTAGATAGGTCTTTACCACAGATTACTTTAGTACAGTAGGAAGGTCTTTACCACAGATTACTTTAGTACAGTAGGAAGGTCTTTACTACAGATTACTTTAGTACAGTAGGAAGGTCTTTACTACAGATAATTTAGTACAGTAGGTAGGTCTTTGGAACTGATTACTTTAGTACAGTAGGTAGGTCTTTAGAACTGATTACTTTAGTACAGTAGTAAGGTCTTTACCACAGATTACTTTAGTACAGAAGTAAGGTCTTTACCACAGATTACTTTAGTACAGTAGGTAGGTCTTCACTACAGATTACTTTAGTACAGTAGATAGGTCTTTACCACAGATTACTTTAGTACAGTAAGTAGGTCTTTACCACATATTACTTTAGTACAGTAGGTACATTGTAGGTCTTTACCACAGATTACTTTAGTACAGTAGGTAGGTCCTTACCACAGATTACTTTAGTACAGTAGGTAGGTCCTTACCACAGATTACTTTAGTACAGTAGGTAGGTCCTTACCACAGATTACTTTAGTACAGTAGGTAGGTCCTTACCACAGATTACTTTAGTACAGTAGGTAGGTCCTTACCACAGATTACTTTAGTACAGTAGGTAGGTCTTCACTACAGATTACTTTAGTACAGTAGATAGGTATTTACCACAGATTACTTTAGTACAGTAAGTAGGTCTTTACCACATATTACTTTAGTACAGTAGGTAGGTCTTTACCACAGATTACTTTAGTACAGTAGATTGAGGACTTTACCTCAAATTCAAGCTTGGATTCATAGCATAGATCATAAACCCCAGGATTTAAATCATCTTTTATCTCGCAACCACTATAGATTTCCTCACTCCCAACTCATTTGAGGAACTGGCTAGGAGTTGGTAAACATGTTTGGTTATCTGCTAGTGGGCAACACCCTGGACGTGATTTCATTGGTCATTCTTCTAAATATAACGTCAGGTAACAATGCTTTGCACATCATCTTCCATTGTGACGCCATAGTTCAAGTCAATGGTTTCCCAGATCAGAAACGGAAATATTGTACATGTATTCCCAAGAGAAATATAATGGTTTTCTATAGATATAATATCTGATCATTGTGAGAGAAAAGTGATGGTTGATTATCATGTTTATCCTACTCCCTTCAGTGAATTTACAAATTGTAAAAGACACTCGGTATTCCTTGTATCTTTATATAATTGGACAAAATAACTAACTAAAGTTAGATAAACAGGATAACCAACCATCACTCATTTGGGAACCTCATTTGGGAACCTCTGTATAACTCATTTGCCTTATAATGAAACACGGTCAACTGTGATATTAATATATTATTCAATTATAGCCTTTGGCTGAGGTCGATACCTGGGTAAGATATATTGACAGAGGACTCAGTCCGAGGTCAATATATCTTTTTCTCGGGTTGATAAATCCAGGTATCGACCGAAGTCAAAGGCTACAATTGTTTTATTATTTTCAAAACAGTAATGTTAGCAATCTGATAAAAAAACATCACCGCAGAAATCTACGAAAGCGGGACGATGCGTTTGTTTGGAGTCGCGTCATAATTCTATTTTTAGAAACACCCAGTCCTTCAACAAAAATCACGCGCTCCAAGTCAATATCGGTTTATCGGTGGACACGTGATGCATTCCTGGCCAATCAGTTGTCGGGAATAGTATGAAAAATAATAACATCTATTATTTAATGTTGTTCTCCTTACTTCAGAAAGGGATACCAATGGAGACGTGCTGTGGACCTGGTCATACCCATCTGTCTCAACAATGGACAGAAAATTCTTCATGGAGAAGTCACAGATCCAGACAGGCAATATCATGGTACCTTTCCTGTACAGTCAATGGAAGGGCGACTGGTACTACATGTTTAGTAAAGCTGTGACAGACACCAGTAATCTTCCTAAGGTAAGTAGCTACATGTTTAGTAAAGCTGTGACAGACACCAGTAATCTTCCTAAGGTAAGTATCTACATGTTAAGTAAAGCTGTGACAGACACCAGTAATCTTCCTAAGGTAAGTATCTACATGTTTAGTAAAGCTGTGACAGACACCAGTAATCTTCCTAAGGTAAGTATCTACATGTTTAGTAAAGCTGTGACAGACACCAGTAATCTTCCTAAGGTAAGTATCTACATGTTTAGTAAAGCTGTGACAGACACCAGTAATCTTCCTAAGGTAAGTATCTACATGTTTAGTAAAGCTGTGACAGACACCAGTAATCTTCCTAAGGTAAGTATCTACATGTTTAGTAAAGCTGTGACAGACACCAGTAATCTTCCTAAGGTAAGTATCTACATGTTTAGTAAAGCTGTGACAGACACCAGTAATCTTCCTAAGGTAAGTATCTACATGTTTAGTAAAGCTGTGACAGACACCAGTAATCTTCCTAAGGTAAGTAGCTACATGTTTAGTAAAGCTGTGACAGACACCAGTAATCTTCCTAAGGTAAGTATCTACATGTTTAGTAAAGCTGTGACAGACACCAGTAATCTTCCTAAGGTAAGTAGCTACATGTTTAGTAAAGCTGTGACAGACACCAGTAATCTTCCTAAGGTAAGTATCTACATGTTTAGTAAAGCTGTGACAGACACCAGTAATCTTCCTAAGGTAAGTAGCTACATGTTTAGTAAAGCTGTGACAGACACCAGTAATCTTCCTAAGGTAAGTATCTACATGTTTAGTAAAGCTGTGACAGACACCAGTAATCTTCCTAAGGTAAGTAGCTACATGTTTAGTAAAGCTGTGACAGACACCAGTAATCTTCCTAAGGTAAGTAGCTACATGTTTAGTAAAGCTGTGACAGACACCAGTAATCTTCCTAAGGTAAGTATCTACATGTTTAGTAAAGCTGTGACAGACACCAGTAATCTTCCTAAGGTAAGTAGCTACATGTTTAGTAAAGCTGTGACAGACACCAGTAATCTTCCTAAGGTAAGTATCTACATGTTTAGTAAAGCTGTGACAGACACCAGTAATCTTCCTAAGGTAAGTAGCTACATGTTAAGTAAAGCTGTGACAGACACCAGTAATCTTCCTAAGGTAAGTATCTACATGTTTAGTAAAGCTGTGACAGACACCAGTAATCTTCATAAGGTACGTATCTACATGTTAAGTAAAGCTGTGACAGACACCAGTAATCTTCCTAAGGTAAGTATCTTCATGTTAAGTAAAGCTGTGACAGACATCAGTAATCTTCCTAAGGTACGTATCTACATGTTAAGTAAAGCTGTGATAGACACCAGTAATCTTCCAAAAGTAAACCACTACATATTTAGTAAAGCTGTGACAAACACCAGTAATCTTCCTAAGGTAAGTAGCTAAATGTTTTGTAAAGCTGTGACAGACATCAGTAATCTTCCTAAGGTAAGTAGCTAAATGTTTTGTAAAGCTGTGACAGACTCCAGTAATCTTCCTAAGGTAAGCAACTACATGTTTAGTAAAGCTCTGACAGACACCAGTAATCTTCCTAAGGTAAATAACTACATATTTAGTAAAGCTGTGACAGACACCAGTAATCTTCCTATATATATGTATATGCTTACTAATTCTATTTTTAGCTCACCTGGTCTGAAGGACCGGTGAGCTTATGCCATGGCGTGGCATCCGGCGTCGGTCAACTTTTCCTAAAAATCGCTACTAGTCATGAACGACTGAGTAATTTTATACCAAATTTGGTCAGAAGCATCCTTCTGAAAGGGAACAAATTATAACGATGGGTCTGGCCTCCCTGGGGGCTGAGGGGCCCGATAGGGGAAATAGAGGTAAACCTTTAAAATCCTTCTTCTACCATGAAGGGATTTCTTCCCAATTTGGTCTGGAGGATCTTGGCCAAAAGGGACTCAATCTTGTATAAACTGTGAGTGTGGCCCCCCATGGGGGCAGAAGGGAGGGGCCCAATAGGGGAAACATAGCACTCCAAATTTGGTATGAAGCATCCTTGGATGAAGGGGATTCAATTTTGTATAAGTAGTGGGTGTGGTCTCTCAGGGGGCAGAAGGACGGGGCCCAATAGGAGAAATAAAGGTAAAACCTTTAAAATCCTTCTTCGACCATTGAGATTAAGGGATTTTATTCTTATTTAGTCTGAAGCATCCTTGGGCCAAGGGGACTCAATTTTGTATAAACAGTGGGTATATGATCCCCCCCCCCCCTCTCTCTATGGGCATAGGGGTGGGGCTCTGTTTGAAGTTTGTTCATGCTTATCTCAAGTACTGGATGGATCTTTCTGAAATTTCATATGTACTTACAGCACCTATCATGGAGTGCTATATCTTTACTTCATACAAACTATTTTAAACATGCACAGGTGAGCGATACAGGCCCTCTGGGCCTCTTGTTAGGATCATACTACTGTAAAAAACCTTGTTTTTCTAACTTTACAGGTTACCCATTTCTCTCTAGTACTTGTAGCCAAAGATTTCAACCCAGAAAAGTATAAAGAACTTTGTAAGATATTATCGAATAAGTACCAGACCTCAGGAAATCCTGCATCTATGTTGGAATGTTACCTAAGTGTGTTTACTAGAGGGTCGTGTTCCACAGACGAAAATGGTCGCTTTTCTGCCAGAGAATATGACAATAAGAAAGCCTACTTAAGGTCAGAACTAAGAGGTAAGTGATCCTTTAATTCATGAAACCATATTGGTTTTAATAAAAGCCTCATCACATAGGATAGATCTTTATCTAAACAAACAGAGCTAGAAAGCCGCTGTTTGGCACCTAATTTATGTGAGGCCTCCTAGGGTTTATTCTTACTTCAGACAATTTATTATTTTGTTAAATTTCACATAAGTTATTCAATTCAAAGACGCTATCATACATCAACGAACAGACAAAGACGCTACCATACATCAACGAAGAGACAAAGACGCTATCATGCATCAACGAACAGACAAAGACGCTATCATACATCAACGAACAGACAAAGACGCTACCATACATCAACGAAGAGACAAAGACGCTATCATACATCAACGAACAGACAAAGACGCTATCATACATCAACGAACAGACAAAGACGCTATCATACATCAACGAACAGACAAAGACGCTATCATACATCAACGAACAGACAAAGACGCTATCATACATCAACGAACAGACAAAGACGCTATCATACATCAACGAACAGACAAAGACGCTATCATACATCAATGAACAGACACGTGTACAAAATCTATCCCAGCTACATTAACTTCTGCAAACCGAACCCTCCCAAAACTGGCTAAATGTTTCTGTCCCATGCATGGTCGGCTTAGAGGATTTTAATTGTAAATACAATCATTATAGGTTGTTGGTTGTATATCCATATTTCCATAGACATATAGTAAGGACACCGGTATATTTCCATAGACATATAGTAAGGACACCGGTATATTTCCATAGACATATAGTAAGGACACCGGTATATTTCCATAGACATATAGTAAGGACACCGGCATATTTCGCTTCATCTTAATAAAACCTCATGAAATTAAAATAGACCCTAAAATAAGTTAAGACATGTATGCATATGCTCAATATAATTTTTTCTTTCAAATATGATGCATTTCCTGTATGGAAATACAGTGTATGGTTGCAATTTTGTGAACAGATCCCCACACTTTCCAAGAAATTTCCACACTGACAATGAAGGAGGGGGTAATCCCAATATCTATAAGCATTCATATAGCTGGACTTGGTAATAAAGGGGAAATGTAAGATCGACGTTAAAGAGAACAATATTAGGGTGACTTAAATTTAAGAAGAAACCCATGTCACAAGGGGGATGGAGATATCTTCAAAATTTAGAAGAAGCAGCAAATCATCACTTATTAGGATACCCCTGTAATTCTGCACCCAAAGTGGAGTGAATGGCAGTTATTAAATCGTGGGCTGTTATTGGAACCAATGAGTATTTCTATTCAAACTGTCCTTTGTCTGTGGTCAGTGGTCTGTTGTTTCTATTTCTCAGCAAATACTGGAGGGATCTTTCTCAAATTTGATACTTTATGTATGAATACATAATATGTAATTAAACTTCACATGATCGTGAACTGTTTATGTGTCTATGTTTATAGGTTTAAACCTGTACATTCATATTTGTACAGTTTTAGCTCACCTGGCCCAAAGGGCCAAGTGAGCTTAAGCCATAGTGCAGTGTCTGTCGTCCGTCCAGAAACATGCTGGCATGGGCCCATAACATGCTGAGATGAAAGGCTACTAAGTTTGTTAAAATGAATGAACTTGACCTATATTCAAGGTCAGAGGGGTCAGATATGTTTTAAACCTTTAGACAATTTCTTCTGAACAACCAAAAAGCCAAAAATGTTGATATTTGGCCAGTAACATGCTTGGATGAAGGGCTATCATTTTTGTCAATGTGAATGACCTTGACTCACTTTTTTGGTCTCATTTGGTCAAATGTGTATAAACCTTTAAATTACCTAATCTCATAAAGATTGAGTTTGATAAAGTTTGTTCTACGTAATGACCTTGTTTGACTTTCAAAGTAACAGGAGGTGAATGTGTTTAAATCTTTTAACAGGTTCTTTGAAAATGACCTATTGTCATAAATATTGATATTTTGCCTGTAGCTTTATTTTAGTCCACATTTAAGGTTACAAGTGTGAAATTAATATTATGTGAGTGATACTTGCCCATTGGGCCTCTTGTGTTTTTCTCAGCCTGATAATCTATTTCAGCATATTATTCTTATGACAGTTAATGATCCCCCGCCCAAATGAGTTGGCTTGGTACATACAAACCAGTTGCATTATTTTGTCTGCATCCTGTAGAGTTTCTGGGCTATAACTCAAATCCATTCAAGATTACTTCATGAAACTTTGTACTTTTGTTATTGAAGAATTCTCATTTTTGATTTTTTCCTGTTGCTATGGAAACAAAAAGCCAGAAATGAAAAAAAAAATCTTTCTGGAGGAAATTACAATAACCGTTAGGTAAGATAATTTCACAAAAAATTATAATTACAACAGACCAGTTGTTTAGTAGTGCCTTTTACTATAGGGATGTTTCCATATTTAGCCCACCATCATCAGTTGGTGGGCTATTCAAATTGCCCGGCGTCCGTCGTCCGTCATTCCGTCCGTCCTTAAACAATTCTTGTTAGCTCTATTTATTAGAAAGTCCTGGAGGGATATTTTTCAAATTTCACATGAAGGTTCCCCACGGTCCGTATTTATGCATATCATTTTTTGGGACTGATCACAAAACCAAGATGGCCGACAGCCAGCAATCTTTAATTTGCAAGTTAAAGTTTGTTATCGCTACTTATCAGAAAGTCCTGGAGGGATCTTTCTCCAATTTCACGTGAAGGTTTCCTATGGTCCATAGTTATGCATAGCGAATTTTGGGACTGATTGGAAAATCAAGATGGCCGATAGGCACCAACTTGAATTTTCAGAGTTAAAGTTTGATAGTGCTATTTCTCAGAAATTACTGGAAGAATCTTTTTCAAATTTGATATTCAGGTTCCCCGTGGTCTGTAGTTGTGCATGTTTACCTTTGAGACGGATTGGATTAACAAAATGGCCGACAGACGGCCATCTAGGATTTTGAAAGATTAAGTTAATTCTCAGAAACGACTTGAGGGATCTTTCTCAAATTTGATATATAGGTTCTACTTGGTCCTTCGTTGTGCATGTTTTATTTTGAGAGTGATCATAAAAACATGATGGTTGCAAGAAGAACTTAACAGATCTTTCTCATATTGCACCCAGATTGGTGCTATTTCCGTAACATTAAGTACTGTACTAGTAAATATGTGTAAAGACAAACTCACTTTGAAGGTTGTCTTTTATACACAGCAGTATGAGTTACCTCAAAGTGCATTTACTGTTTCCATGTCTCAATCAAACAAGATAAGAACAGAAAAGAAGAGAAAAGATCGAACTGACATAGAACTAATGAAGATGGTACAATGGTGGGCGCCAAGATCCCTCTGGGATCTCTTGTTTTGAATTTATTTTTGTTGCCATGGAAACAAATGGCCAAAAAAGTAAATTATAGGTATAGTTATAACTGCATCTCAAAAACCTTTCAAGTAATTAACTCCATTAACCTTTATACAAATCTAGCAATATTAGCTATCCGTGAGATTTCTTTTTAAATATTTACCTTTAAAAAATTAATAAAAAATATAAAAAATTGTTGTTTCTGGTGCATATGTCCAGAACCATTGAGGATAACTTCATCTAGCTGCTAGACCTTGATGTTTCTCCTGTTAGTCCTACCATGGTTTCACAATACAGGGTCAACCATGGATCAAGTGGCTAACAGTGTTTACAACAACTATATATAGTCAAACCACCCTATAAACCTTTATCAAACAATGGGTGACTGTGCTTTGAACATTGACCACAGTTAACGCTGGTCATGCAGTCACTTGCCTGTGAGATTTCTAGTGTGTTTTTGTCACACTCCCTCTATCATTATCTGCCCCCCCCCCCCCCCCCCCCCCCCCTTTTTGAAATTTGGATTGTCTTTCATATTTCCATCGGCCGGCGATCTGAAGTCTGTGCCCTTATTATTTTGTATAACTCAGTAAATATTGATTTTCTTTTATGCAGGCATTATAGAAACGTTTGGGATGTCTACGGTAATTATCTACACTGCCTTGATGTTGAAGAAAAGAATCGCAGTGTACTACCCTCCTGACCAAATACACCAACTTTTGATGTTTGTCAGGTAACAATGGCCTCCCACGATTCAACTGTATAGCGACAGATATCAAATATAACGGCTTTAAAAGCAACAGGGTAATTGTAATCTTTGTCAGGAAATATTTTAAATAAGAAGGCGAAGTGAAATGTCAACTCTGTGAGGTCAAACTAGATATTCCAGTGGGATGTTCAATATGCTTGATCATCTGAAGTCTTCAAAATCCTAAAAAACTCTCAAAATCCTCAAAAATCCTCAAAATCCTCAAAATCCTAAAAAATCCTAAAAAAAAGTATGCAAACATTCACGGATAATTTTGTCTTACATTTGTGTAGATGTGAATATTTATTGAATGTTAGTGAAGGTATTGATTGAACTTACTGTCTGTTATTATTGCACTTCAAACAGTTATTAAGTATTCGATTTTATTATTTTCGTGTTGATAGGTTCCTGTCCAAGATTGCGAGTTTTGAGAGAACCAATTATTTTTTTGCGAGTATTCATTTTTGTAGATATTTGCATCAAATACTGATGGCCATTGGAAGTCCCATGAATAAATGCAAAAAATGAAGTTGTGAAATTTGAAGTAAACTGAAAACGTCAGTAGTTTACAGGAAAAAGTACAGCAAAATTTAATGCAGGTTTGGAAAGTCATTGGTTAGAAAGCAGCCTCTGACCGCTAGGTCTCTCACCATTACATGTACCTCTATTTGATCAGACTGTAGTTAATGTTATAAATGAAAACTGCCTAGCACATACAAACATATAAGGATCAGTTAGATGTACTGATGCTGTACCATCTCATAAATGTATGTTATGAATGATAACAAATCTCTTTATCCTATACACTTCCTGTATAACTTATTATAGATCACTTCCCGCGCTGGTTTGGCATCGGCAAAACTGGAATATTGCTTTTCCGTTCCTAGAACTGAATCAACAGGAACTGGATATGCTAAAGGGAGCTAACTGCTATGTAGCCGGATTTACTGACGCATCATTAGAAGGAAGGTTGGTATTACCGTATCGTTATTCTCAGCTAACCTGGTGGAAAGGACTGAGCTTACAGCATACTGTGGGGTTGGTGGTCAGCCCATTTGCTGTCTAATTGGGGGAATAATCCTTTCACTCACGACCAATTGGTAGAGCATAGAACTTGTATTTTATAGTTTGGGATTTGACCAAGTGTAGGCACTTGGAAGCATGGTCTCGGCTAAACATGTGCATGTATCTACTCTTTGCTTAGTTATTTCCCCAGCAATTGGGGTTTGGGGTGTTTACTGGATCGGGTTGTCTGTTCATCTACATTTTTAGCTCACCTACCGGAAGGGCAAGTGAGCTTATGCCATGGCGCAGTGTTCGTCGTTCGTCTGTCAATTTTTCCTTTAAAACACTACATTAAACCTGTGGGTGTGGCCCCCCTGGGAGCAGAGAAGCCGGGTCCAAAAGGGGAAATGGAGGTAAAACCTTTAAAATCCTTCTTCTACAAAAGAGATTAAGGGATTTTATCCTTATTAAGTCTGGAGTATCCTAAGGCCAATGGGACTCAATTTTGTGTAAACGGTGGGAATGGCCCCCAGGATAAAGGGGCAGGGCCCAGTAGGTAAAACCTTTTTCTACCATAGGGATTACGAGATTTTATCCCAATTTTGTCTCCATAATGTTGTCTAGTAGTGCCTGTTACTATTAGGGTGTATACATTAAAACAAGATGGCCACCAGGCCGCTATCTTGGACTTTGACATTGAAGTTTGTTCTCCCTATATCTCCAGAAATACTGGATGGATCTTTCTGAAATTTCATATGTACATACAGTACCTACCAAAGAGTGCTATATCTTTACCTCATATCAAGTACTTTAAACATATCCAAGTTAGCGATACAGTCCCTCTGGGCATCTTGTTGTCAAGACAACTCTTCCCTACAGTTTTTAGCAGAATTTCATGAAACTTCACTCAATCTGAAGTTGTACACCCACCATTAATATTTTTATCCAGCCATCAATCAGTAAGAGCTACCTCCCTAGTTAAGGCCTTTTGTTCTGGAAAAAACTATTCATAATTAAAATTCTGCCATTCTGGTGACAGATCTAGTTAGTACAGGTGGGGATATAAGTATGCCATTCTGATGACAGATCTAGTTAGTACAAGTGGGAATATAAGTCTGCCATTCTGGTGACAGTTTTAGCTATTACAGGTTGGGATATAAGTATGCCATTCTGGTGACAATTCTAGTTAGTACAGGTGGGGATATAAATATGCCATTCTGGTGACAGTTCTAGTTAGTACAGGCGGGGGTATAAGTATGCCATTCTGGTGACAGGTCTAGTTAGTTCAGGTGGGGATATAAGGCTGCCATTCTGGTGACAGTTCTAGTTAGTACAGGTGGGGATATAAGTATGCCATTCTGATGACAGATCTAGTTAGTACAAGTGGGAATATAAGTGTGCCATTCTGGTGACAGTTCTAGTTAGTACAGGTGGGGATATAAGTGTGCCATTCTGGTGACAGTTCTAGTTAGTGCAGGTGGGGATATAAGTATGCCATTCTGGTGACAGTTCAGTTAGTACAGGTGGGGATATAAGTCTGCCATTCTGGTGACAGTTTTAGCTATTACAGGTTGGGATATAAGTATGCCATTCTGGTGACAGATCTAGTTAGTACAGGTGGGGATATAAGGGTGCCATTCTGGTGACAGTTCTAGTTAGTACAGGTGGGAATATAAGTATGCCATTCTGGTGACAGTTCTAGTTAGTAGAGGTGGGGATATAAGTATGCCATTCTGGTGACAGTTCTAGTTAGTACATGTGGGGATATAAGTCTGCCATTCTGGTGACAGTTTTAGCTATTACAGGTTGGGATATAAGTATGCCATTCTGTTGACAGATCTAGTTAGTACAGGTGGGGATATAAGTATGCCATTCTGTTGACAGTTCTAGTTAGTAGAGGTGGGGATATAAGTATGCCATTCTGGTGACAGTTCAGTTAGTACAGGTGGGGATATAAGTCTGCCATTCTGGTGAAAGTTCTAGTTAGTACAGGTAGGGATATATAAGTCTGCCATTCTGGTGACAGCTCTAGTTAGTACAGGTGGGGATATAAGTATGCCATTCTGTTGACAGTTCTAGTTAGTAGAGGTGGGGATATAAGTATGCCATTCTGGTGACAGCTCTAGTTAGTACAGGTGGGGATATAAGTATGCCATTCTGGCGACAGTTCTAGTTAGTTCAGGTGGGGATATAAGTCTGCCATTCTGGTGACAGTTCTAGTTAGTACAGGTAGGGATCTATAAGTCTGCCATTCTGGTGACAGATCTAGTTAGAACAGGTGGTGATATCAGTGTGCCATTCTGGTGACAGTTCTAGTTAGTACAGGTGGGAATATAAGTATGCCATTCTGGTGACAGTTCTAGTTAGTAGAGGTGGGGATATAAGTATGCCATTCTGGTGACAGCTCTAGTTAGTACAGGTGGGGATATAAGTATGCCATTCTGTTGACAGTTCTAGTTAGTAGAGGTGGGGATATAAGTATGCCATTCTGGTGACAGCTCTAGTTAGTACAGGTGGGGATATAAGTATGCCATTCTGGCGACAGTTCTAGTTAGTTCAGGTGGGGATATAAGTATGACATTCTGGTGACAGTTCTAGTTAGTACAGGTGGGAATATAAGTATGCCATTCTGGTGACAGTTCTAGTTAGTACAGGTAGGGATATATAAGTCTGCCATTCTGGTGACAGATCTAGTTAGTACAGGTAGGGATATAAGTGTGCCATTCTGGTGACAGTTCTAGTTAGTACAGGTGGGGATATAAGTATGCCATTCTGGTGACAGTTCTAGTTAGTACAGGTGGGGATATAAGTATGCCATTCTGGTGACAGTTCTAGTTAGTACAGGTGGGGATATAAGTATGCCATTCTGGTGACAGTTCTAGTTAGTACAGGTGGGGATATAAGTATGCCATTCTGGTGACAGTTCTAGTTAGTACAGGTGGGGATATAAGTATGCCATTCTGGTGACAGTTCTAGTTAGTACAGGTGGGGATATAAGTATGCCATTCTGGTGACAGTTCTAGTTAGTACAGGTGGGGATATAAGTATGCCATTCTGGTGACAGTTCTAGTTAGTACAGGTGGGGATATAAGTATGCCATTCTGGTGACAGTTCTAGTTAGTACAGGTGGGGATATAAGTATGCCATTCTGGTGACAGTTCTAGTTAGTACAGGTGGGGATATAAGTATGCCATTCTGGTGACAGTTCTAGTTAGTACAGGTGGGGATATAAGTATGCCATTCTGGTGACAGTTCTAGTTAGTACAGGTGGGGATATAAGTATGCCATTCTGGTGACAGTTCTAGTTAGTACAGGTGGGGATATAAGTATGCCATTCTGGTGACAGTTCTAGTTAGTACAGGTGGGGATATAAGTATGCCATTCTGGTGACAGTTCTAGTTAGTACAGGTGGGGATATAAGTATGCCATTCTGGTGACAGTTCTAGTTAGTACAGGTGGGGATATAAGTATGCCATTCTGGTGACAGTTCTAGTTAGTACAGGTGGGGATATAAGTATGCCATTCTGGTGACAGTTCTAGTTAGTACAGGTGGGGATATAAGTATGCCATTCTGGTGACAGTTCTAGTTAGTACAGGTGGGGATATAAGTATGCCATTCTGGTGACAGTTCTAGTTAGTACAGGTGGGGATATAAGTATGCCATTCTGGTGACAGTTCTAGTTAGTACAGGTGGGGATATAAGTATGCCATTCTGGTGACAGTTCTAGTTAGTACAGGTGGGGATATAAGTATGCCATTCTGGTGACAGTTCTAGTTAGTACAGGTGGGGATATAAGTATGCCATTCTGGTGACAGTTCTAGTTAGTACAGGTGGGGATATAAGTATGCCATTCTGGTGACAGTTCTAGTTAGTACAGGTGGGGATATAAGTATGCCATTCTGGTGACAGTTCTAGTTAGTACAGGTGGGGATATAAGTATGCCATTCTGGTGACAGTTCTAGTTAGTACAGGTGGGGATATAAGTATGCCATTCTGGTGACAGTTCTAGTTAGTACAGGTGGGGATATAAGTATGCCATTCTGGTGACAGTTCTAGTTAGTACAGGTGGGGATATAAGTATGCCATTCTGGTGACAGTTCTAGTTAGTACAGGTGGGGATATAAGTATGCCATTCTGGTGACAGTTCTAGTTAGTACAGGTGGGGATATAAGTATGCCATTCTGGTGACAGTTCTAGTTAGTACAGGTGGGGATATAAGTATGCCATTCTGGTGACAGTTCTAGTTAGTACAGGTGGGGATATAAGTATGCCATTCTGGTGACAGTTCTAGTTAGTACAGGTGGGGATATAAGTATGCCATTCTGGTGACAGTTCTAGTTAGTACAGGTGGGGATATAAGTATGCCATTCTGGTGACAGTTCTAGTTAGTACAGGTGGGGATATAAGTATGCCATTCTGGTGACAGTTCTAGTTAGTACAGGTGGGGATATAAGTATGCCATTCTGGTGACAGTTCTAGTTAGTACAGGTGGGGATATAAGTATGCCATTCTGGTGACAGTTCTAGTTAGTACAGGTGGGGATATAAGTATGCCATTCTGGTGACAGTTCTAGTTAGTACAGGTGGGGATATAAGTATGCCATTCTGGTGACAGTTCTAGTTAGTACAGGTGGGGATATAAGTATGCCATTCTGGTGACAGTTCTAGTTAGTACAGGTGGGGATATAAGTATGCCATTCTGGTGACAGTTCTAGTTAGTACAGGTGGGGATATAAGTATGCCATTCTGGTGACAGTTCTAGTTAGTACAGGTGGGGATATAAGTATGCCATTCTGGTGACAGTTCTAGTTAGTACAGGTGGGGATATAAGTATGCCATTCTGGTGACAGTTCTAGTTAGTACAGGTGGGGATATAAGTATGCCATTCTGGTGACAGTTCTAGTTAGTACAGGTGGGGATATAAGTATGCCATTCTGGTGACAGTTCTAGTTAGTACAGGTGGGGATATAAGTATGCCATTCTGGTGACAGTTCTAGTTAGTACAGGTGGGGATATAAGTATGCCATTCTGGTGACAGTTCTAGTTAGTACAGGTGGGGATATAAGTATGCCATTCTGGTGACAGTTCTAGTTAGTACAGGTGGGGATATAAGTATGCCATTCTGGTGACAGTTCTAGTTAGTACAGGTGGGGATATAAGTATGCCATTCTGGTGACAGTTCTAGTTAGTACAGGTGGGGATATAAGTATGCCATTCTGGTGACAGTTCTAGTTAGTACAGGTGGGGATATAAGTATGCCATTCTGGTGACAGTTCTAGTTAGTACAGGTGGGGATATAAGTATGCCATTCTGGTGACAGTTCTAGTTAGTACAGGTGGGGATATAAGTATGCCATTCTGGTGACAGTTCTAGTTAGTACAGGTGGGGATATAAGTATGCCATTCTGGTGACAGTTCTAGTTAGTACAGGTGGGGATATAAGTATGCCATTCTGGTGACAGTTCTAGTTAGTACAGGTGGGGATATAAGTATGCCATTCTGGTGACAGTTCTAGTTAGTACAGGTGGGGATATAAGTATGCCATTCTGGTGACAGTTCTAGTTAGTACAGGTGGGGATATAAGTATGCCATTCTGGTGACAGTTCTAGTTAGTACAGGTGGGGATATAAGTATGCCATTCTGGTGACAGTTCTAGTTAGTACAGGTGGGGATATAAGTATGCCATTCTGGTGACAGTTCTAGTTAGTACAGGTGGGGATATAAGTATGCCATTCTGGTGACAGTTCTAGTTAGTACAGGTGGGGATATAAGTATGCCATTCTGGTGACAGTTCTAGTTAGTACAGGTGGGGATATAAGTATGCCATTCTGGTGACAGTTCTAGTTAGTACAGGTGGGGATATAAGTATGCCATTCTGGTGACAGTTCTAGTTAGTACAGGTGGGGATATAAGTATGCCATTCTGGTGACAGTTCTAGTTAGTACAGGTGGGGATATAAGTATGCCATTCTGGTGACAGTTCTAGTTAGTACAGGCAGGGATATAAGTGTGCCCTCTGGTTACAGTTCTAGTTAGTTCAGGCAGGGATATAAGTATGCCATTCTGTTGACAGTTCTAATTAGTACAGGCAGGGATATAAGTGTGCCATTCTGGTGACAGTTCTAGTTAGTACAGGTGGGGATATAAGTCTGCCATTCTGGTGACAGCTCTAGTTAGTACAGGTGGGGATATAAGTCTGCCATTCTGGTGACAGTTCTAGTTAGTACAGGAGGGGATATAAGTGTGCCATTCTGGTGACAGATCTAGTTAGTACAGGTGGGGATATAAGTCTGCCAATCTGGTGACAGTTCTAGTTAGTACAGGTGGGGATATAAGTCACAGTTCTAGTTAGTACAGGTGGGGATATAAGTCTGCCATTCTGGTGACAGTTCTAGTTAGTATAGGTGGGGATATAAGTGTGCCATTCTGGTGACAGTTCTAGTTAGTACAGGTGGGGATATAAGTATGCCATTCTGGTGACAGATCTAGTTAGTACAGGTGGGGATATAAGTATGCCATTCTGGTGACAGATCTAGTTAGTACAGGTGGGGATATAAGTATGCCATTCTGGTGACAGATCTAGTTAGTACAGGTGGGGATATAAGTATGCCATTCTGGTGACAGATCTAGTTAGTACAGGTGGGGATATAAGTATGCCATTCTGGTGACAGATCTAGTTAGTACAGGTGGGGATATAAGTATGCCATTCTGGTGACAGATCTAGTTAGTACAGGTGGGGATATAAGTATGCCATTCTGGTGACAGATCTAGTTAGTACAGGTGGGGATATAAGTATGCCATTCTGGTGACAGATCTAGTTAGTACAGGTGGGGATATAAGTATGCCATTCTGGTGACAGATCTAGTTAGTACAGGTGGGGATATAAGTATGCCATTCTGGTGACAGATCTAGTTAGTACAGGTGGGGATATAAGTATGCCATTCTGGTGACAGATCTAGTTAGTACAGGTGGGGATATAAGTATGCAATTCTGGTGAAAGTTTTATTAAAAAACATCCAGCATTTAGAGTATATCCGATGTAAAGATTAAGAAAAATGCCAGCCTGTGAGAAAGAACAAAAATGTTATTGCGAAAAATCATGACAATATAATGTCAGTGATGAAATATATTCTAATAATGGATTATTAAAGTTATGATTTTTTTAGGAAATACTAATCATGAAAAATGTAGAAATTACTTGTCAACTTCTACAAATCTTAAAGTCTCTAAATTCTTTGATTTGACTTCAACTGAAGGCTCTGGTAGACTCCTATAAATCTGTTAGTCACCATCGCTTTCATAAATAAGAAGAAAATTGTGTTTTGAAAATATTCTTTTGCTAATTTTTAGTTACCGAAAAAGTCTCAGTTGATCTATTGCGATTTTCTTTTGTCCTGTGTTGAGCATCCAGATTCAATTCACATTTGTATGAAGGTTCAATGGTCAAGCAAACCTAGATTGTGAATTAAATATATATATACCTCTGAAAGTCCTGAAGGGCGGGTCCAATTTAAGTGTAAAATTGGCAATTTTTTCAATATTCTTCTTCCTCAGACCCAGATACACTGTAATCAAATACTCTTCATGGATGGAAGGGTCTTAAGGTGCTTTATCAAATTTGTGAATTGCATTACCCCCTTGTCATCCATTGGAAGGGGGTATAGTTTACTATAGAGTTCTAAATAAAACTTTTTGGGTATGATTTGCTTAATTTCAGTGGCAAATAATTCAAACTTGGTTGAAATTATCATCCTGTGATTTTAGTTTGATATTATGAATATGAAGACCCAGATTCCCTTCTTGGGACCTAACAAAAAGGGGCAAACTGGCTAAAATTTCAAGAATCTTCTTCTCCAGACCCATATTTGCTAGAATCAAATACTGTTTATTGATAGAAAGGTCTAAAGGTGCTTTTTCAAAATTGTGAATTTTCATTACCTCTTGGTCACCCATTTCTTCCTGGAGAGGGTTAAATTATACAACAGTAAAACCTTGCTTACTCGAACTAATGGGGTCCAGATCAATAGGGATCAACTGGGTGGTTGGGTGTTGTAGTGAATAGCCACTTGCTTTTCACCAAGGCGGCCGGGGTTCGATTCCCCGATCGAACAAGAAAAGGTATGGGGTCACCTGCCAACCACGTGGGTTTTCTCCGGGTACTCCAGTTTCCTCCCACATTTAGACCCTTTGCATGCTAACATCCGGGCCAACAAGAATGATTAATATAAGTTGAAATAACCTGTATCATAATTGTTGTAAATAAATCAAGTTTATATTATATATTTTATATCAATAGTTCAAAGAATACACAGTATTCAACAAATTGAAGGTTTGTTTGACATTGTCATGTTTTGATCAGGTGGGACGGCAGACAGCATGAGCACTGCAAATAGCAGAGTGTAGAAGATAGAAGTAAAAAAGGGGTTTACCAAAGATGACAACATTAAATAAGATTTAAAATTTCTCAACAATGAAAACATATAGTCTTTGGTAGTAAGAAAGGAAGTGAAGAAGGTGTATAATTATTATGTAAAGTACTTGTCGTTTAGACATAGTCGCCTTACTGTATAAGGCTACGTTAATTTTACAGAATAACAAAACTAGGGAACTCATCATTCATTTTAAAGAATATGTTGAATCCCCATTATTTTAATATTGATGTTAACTAATTACAACATACTCAAGTTTAAATATCTTTAAATATGGTTGAAATTCTGCTATGTGACCACAATCTTTGCCTCGAGGAATGTTGATGGCACACGGTAAGTGTGATACACAGGTGTGACTACCTGTTTGACAAATGGGTATTCAAGCAGTGGCAGTTCGAGTAATCTGAGGTTAATTTACAAATAATATTTAAGAACACAGCCAGGACCTAGCCAGCTATTCGAGGAACAGGTTTATTCAAGTAATTAATGCGAGTTCCAGTAAGTGGGGTTTCACTGTATATAATTTTATTATTTCAGTTTTTCTGAAAATTGCCAGCTTTATATATGATGTATGTTAGTTACTCCCCCACATTGTTTGTCAAGGAAACCACTATCGAAAAGCTTCATTCAGATTACATGTATCTGTTTAATCTGCATTATACCTCAGGTGACCGTTAAGGCCCATGGGCCTCTTGTTAAAACAACACCTTGTATCAGAGTGGGAATAACTTGTGACATTATGGAATTTGTTTCAAGGTTCTGTATTTTTTTCTCTTCTTTCTATTTAAGGAATGACTTGTACGATGTTTACGTGAGTCCAATCTCGGGACAGGTCTCCATAGCAACACAAGCCAAAGGTTTGTAAACTGACATATTTCATGTCTCCATAGCAACACAAGCCAAACATTTGTAAACCGACATATTTCAGGTCTTCATAGAAACACAAGCCAATTAAGATTTGTAAACTGACATATTTCAGGTCTCCCTAGTAACACAAGTCAAATGTTTGTAAGCTGACATATTTCAGGTCTCCATAGCAACACAAGCCGAATGTTTGTAAACTTACATATTTCAGGTGTCCATAGCAACACAAACCAAAGACTTGTAAACTGACCTATTTCAGGTGTCCATAGCAACACAAACCAAAGACTTATAAACTGACCTATTTCAGGTGTCCATAGCAACACATACCAAAGATTTGTAAACTGACATATTTCAGGTGTCCATAGCAACACAAACTAAAGACTTGTAAACTGACATATTTCAGGTGTCCATAGCAACACAAACCAAAGACTTGTAAACTGACATATTTCAGGTGTTCATAGCAACACAAGCCGAAGACTTGTAAACTGACATATTTCAGGTGTCCATAGCAACACAAACCAAAGACTTGTAAACTGACATATTTCAGGGGTCCATAGCAACACAAGCCGAAGACTTGTAAACTGACATATTTCAGCAGCTGTTATGGCCCTATATTGAAGAATTACACACAGAGCATGTGAAAAATTCGAACACAGGAAGGACACTTATGAAGATCAGAAACAAAAACTGTTTTAGGGACTAGAAAAAGTCTTGTTTATTATGAAAAATCCTCAGATATAATATTCTGCATGGAGGAAAAGTAGTAAATTCTGCCCTCTAAATTTATAATTCTTGTGTGCCAAGTAGTTAAACTGGTACCAGCAATTATAACGTGAACACAGAAAATATGTATAACAAAGATGCTGAAGTGTAATTTACAAGTGAAGTAAGTTAGTTACAGTTACATAATACATGTAACAGCTATACCCGTTTCTGTGTTCCATCAGGAAGCTGTTTATCCGCTCCAACCTATTTTAAGCTGTCCTGATTCCTCTCTAGGATCACCTGTGTTCCATCAGGAAACTGTTAACCCGCTCCGACCTATTTTTAGCTGTCCTGATTCCTCACTAGGATCACCTGTATTCCATCAGGAAGCTGTTTACCCGCTCCGACCTATTTTTAGCTGTCCTGATTCCTCTCTAGGATCACCTGTGTTCCATCAGGAAGCTGTTTACCCGCTCCGACCTATTTTTAGCTGTCCTGATTCCTCTCTAGGATCTCCTGTGTTCCATCAGTAAGCTGTTTACCTGCTCCGACCTATTTTTAGCTGTCCTGATTCCTCACTAGGATCACCTGTATTCCATCAGGAAGCTGTTTACCCGCTCCGACCTATTTTTAGCTGCCCTGATTCCTCTCTAGAATAACCTGTGTTCCATCAGGAAACTGTTAACCCGCTCCGACCTATTTTTAGCTGTCCTGATTCCTCCCTAGGATCACCTGTGTCCATCAGGAAGCTGTTTACCCGCTCCGACCTATTTTTAGCTGTCCTTATTCCTTTCTACGATCACCTGTGTTTCATCAGGAAGCTGTTTACCCGCTCTAACCTATTTTTAGCTGTCCTGATTCCTCTCTAGGATCACTGCCAATTGATCTGTGCTCCTTATCCATGTCACCCTTCTGTCGAACAATTCCTGAATTAATTTCAGCATATCCGGAGAATCAGCCGTTTCCTCTGTATCTATTAAATAGCTGTTTGTCAACATGACTTCCACCTGACAAAGATATTTAGCTTTCTGTTTAGCTAACTCGATCATGCTATGTGTCTGTTCCGTGAATCTTCATTTTCTTCAAAAAAATATTCAGAACTTTTGACTGGTTTGTAGTTCAGCCAATGTGTCTCTTTACATGACTGGGTTTTTACTGTGGTAGTAAATGTTGCTCCTGTATACTTTACTCGTTAGTGTATTCATGAAAAGGACACATTGTAGCAAACATGTCAAAATCGATGACATCTGAATGTTTACGGATCACAATCGAGTCTGTTCTGGTTGACAATCTCGTATCCATATATTTATTCCATTGTTATGATATATGAAATTAAAACTTGCAGGATACATTTGGGAAAATGCATACACGATAAGATATGACCAACAATAAAATCTTATATGAAGCCAATTTTCAATCTGTCGGCCTAATAACTTTCTCTTGGTTGACACAACACAATGTTATTACGTAAACAGATATCCAGAGAGCTGTATAATACATTGTATATGTAAGCAGTTTGTTGATGTGCGTTTCAATATCAGTATCATTCACATGTTTATTCGTCCCCTTTTTACTTTCCCCTGCATCTGGTAACGACTCACTGAAGAACACTATTAAGAAGGAGTTCTACCTGATATGTAGCCCTTGGCCGTTGGCATTGATTCATGTGTATAAACACAGGAGAGTTCCGCTGATTCTGGTTACATGATCATCAATGTCATCAAAGTGGACCTTTGTAGCCAATGTGAAAACTTCAACAATATTATTTTATCCTTTAAAATACAGAGAATAACTAATGATACCAGAGTCAGTGGAATAACTAATGATACCAGAGTCAGTGGAATAAGTAATGATACCAGAGTTAGTGGTACAGCTAATGATACCAGAGTCAGTGGAACAACTAATTATACCAGAGTCAGTGGAATAGCTAATGATACCAGAGTTAGTGGAATAACTAATTATACCAGAGTCAGTGGAATAACTAATGATACCAGAGTCAGTGGAATAGCTAATGATACCAGAGTTAGTGGAATAGCTAATGATACCAGAGTTAGTGGAATAACTAATTATACCAGAGTCAGTGGAATAACTAATGATACCAGAGCCAGTGGAATAACTAATGATACCAGAGTCAGTGGTATAGCTAATGATACCAGAGTCAGTGGAATAACTAATGATACCAGAGTCAGTGGTATAGCTAATGATACCAGAGTCAGTGGAATAACTAATGATACCAGAGTCAGTGGAATAACTAATGATACCAGAGTCAGTGGAATAACTAATGATACCAGAGTCAGTGGAATAACTAATGATACCAGAGTCAGTGGAATAACTAATGATACCAGAGTCAGTGGAATAACTAATGATACCAGAGTCAGTGGAATAACTAATGATACCAGAGTCAGTGGAATAACTAATGATACCAGAGTCAGTGGAATAACTAATGATACCAGAGTCAGTGGAATAACTAATGATACCAGAGTCAGTGGAATAACTAATGATACCAGAGTCAGTGGAATAACTAATGATACCAGAGTCAGTGGAATAACTAATGATACCAGAGTCAGTGGAATAACTAATGATACCAGAGTCAGTGGAATAACTAATGATACCAGAGTCAGTGGAATAACTAATGATACCAGAGTCAGTGGAATAACTAATGATACCAGAGTCAGTGGAATAACTAATGATACCAGAGTCAGTGGAATAACTAATGATACCAGAGTCAGTGGAATAACTAATGATACCAGAGTCAGTGGAATAACTAATGATACCAGAGTCAGTGGAATAACTAATGATACCAGAGTCAGTGGAATAACTAATGATACCAGAGTCAGTGGAATAACTAATGATACCAGAGTCAGTGGAATAACTAATGATACCAGAGTCAGTGGAATAACTAATGATACCAGAGTCAGTGGAATAACTAATGATACCAGAGTCAGTGGAATAACTAATGATACCAGAGTCAGTGGAATAACTAATGATACCAGAGTCAGTGGAATAACTAATGATACCAGAGTCAGTGGAATAACTAATGATACCAGAGTCAGTGGAATAACTAATGATACCAGAGTCAGTGGAATAACTAATGATACCAGAGTCAGTGGAATAACTAATGATACCAGAGTCAGTGGAATAACTAATGATACCAGAGTCAGTGGAATAACTAATGATACCAGAGTCAGTGGAATAACTAATGATACCAGAGTCAGTGGAATAACTAATGATACCAGAGTCAGTGGAATAACTAATGATACCAGAGTCAGTGGAATAACTAATGATACCAGAGTCAGTGGAATAACTAATGATACCAGAGTCAGTGGAATAACTAATGATACCAGAGTCAGTGGAATAACTAATGATACCAGAGTCAGTGGAATAACTAATGATACCAGAGTCAGTGGAATAACTAATGATACCAGAGTCAGTGGAATAACTAATGATACCAGAGTCAGTGGAATAACTAATGATACCAGAGTCAGTGGAATAACTAATGATACCAGAGTCAGTGGAATAACTAATGATACCAGAGTCAGTGGAATAACTAATGATACCAGAGTCAGTGGAATAACTAATGATACCAGAGTCAGTGGAATAACTAATGATACCAGAGTCAGTGGAATAACTAATGATACCAGAGTCAGTGGAATAACTAATGATACCAGAGTCAGTGGAATAACTAATGATACCAGAGTCAGTGGAATAACTAATGATACCAGAGTCAGTGGAATAACTAATGATACCAGAGTCAGTGGAATAACTAATGATACCAGAGTCAGTGGAATAACTAATGATACCAGAGTCAGTGGAATAACTAATGATACCAGAGTCAGTGGAATAACTAATGATACCAGAGTCAGTGGAATAACTAATGATACCAGAGTCAGTGGAATAACTAATGATACCAGAGTCAGTGGAATAACTAATGATACCAGAGTCAGTGGAATAACTAATGATACCAGAGTCAGTGGAATAACTAATGATACCAGAGTCAGTGGAATAACTAATGATACCAGAGTCAGTGGAATAACTAATGATACCAGAGTCAGTGGAATAACTAATGATACCAGAGTCAGTGGAATAACTAATGATACCAGAGTCAGTGGAATAACTAATGATACCAGAGTCAGTGGAATAACTAATGATACCAGAGTCAGTGGAATAACTAATGATACCAGAGTCAGTGGAATAACTAATGATACCAGAGTCAGTGGAATAACTAATGATACCAGAGTCAGTGGAATAACTAATGATACCAGAGTCAGTGGAATAACTAATGATACCAGAGTCAGTGGAATAACTAATGATACCAGAGTCAGTGGAATAACTAATGATACCAGAGTCAGTGGAATAACTAATGATACCAGAGTCAGTGGAATAACTAATGATACCAGAGTCAGTGGAATAACTAATGATACCAGAGTCAGTGGAATAACTAATGATACCAGAGTCAGTGGAATAACTAATGATACCAGAGTCAGTGGAATAACTAATGATACCAGAGTCAGTGGAATAACTAATGATACCAGAGTCAGTGGAATAACTAATGATACCAGAGTCAGTGGAATAACTAATGATACCAGAGTCAGTGGAATAACTAATGATACCAGAGTCAGTGGAATAACTAATGATACCAGAGTCAGTGGAATAACTAATGATACCAGAGTCAGTGGAATAACTAATGATACCAGAGTCAGTGGAATAACTAATGATACCAGAGTCAGTGGAATAACTAATGATACCAGAGTCAGTGGAATAACTAATGATACCAGAGTCAGTGGAATAACTAATGATACCAGAGTCAGTGGAATAACTAATGATACCAGAGTCAGTGGAATAACTAATGATACCAGAGTCAGTGGAATAACTAATGATACCAGAGTCAGTGGAATAACTAATGATACCAGAGTCAGTGGAATAACTAATGATACCAGAGTCAGTGGAATAACTAATGATACCAGAGTCAGTGGAATAACTAATGATACCAGAGTCAGTGGAATAACTAATGATACCAGAGTCAGTGGAATAACTAATGATACCAGAGTCAGTGGAATAACTAATGATACCAGAGTCAGTGGAATAACTAATGATACCAGAGTCAGTGGAATAACTAATGATACCAGAGTCAGTGGAATAACTAATGATACCAGAGTCAGTGGAATAACTAATGATACCAGAGTCAGTGGAATAACTAATGATACCAGAGTCAGTGGAATAACTAATGATACCAGAGTCAGTGGAATAACTAATGATACCAGAGTCAGTGGAATAACTAATGATACCAGAGTCAGTGGAATAACTAATGATACCAGAGTCAGTGGAATAACTAATGATACCAGAGTCAGTGGAATAACTAATGATACCAGAGTCAGTGGAATAACTAATGATACCAGAGTCAGTGGAATAACTAATGATACCAGAGTCAGTGGAATAACTAATGATACCAGAGTCAGTGGAATAACTAATGATACCAGAGTCAGTGGAATAACTAATGATACCAGAGTCAGTGGTATAACTAATGATACCAGAGTCAGTGGTATAACTAATGATACCAGAGTCAGTGAAATAACTAATGATACCAGAGTCAGTGGTATAACTAATGATACCGGAGCCAGTGGTACTCCTCTGTGTTCCTATACATGTGTCTGTGACAATGGTCGTAACAACATATTAAACAAAGCTCCTGTATAATTGATTTATTAACCAGATTGCTGGTCTGTAAACATCATTATGTTGCCAATTTTGACATTTGACATTTTGACCCAGATAAAATCCATGTGGTCGGCGGACAGGTGACTCAATAACTTTGAATCGGGGAGTTAAACCCCAATTATCTTTGTAAAAGACAATTTCAATATCCAGTAGTCAGTGGAATAGACCACCCAATGACTGTATTACTAATCTTGCTATCTGGTTCAATATATATCCAGTATCAGTGCCACACGACCATCAAATGACTATTACTAATCTTGCTATCTGGTTCAATATCCAGTATCAGTGCCACACGACCATCAAATGACTGCATTACTAATCTTGCTATCTGGTTTAATATCCAGTATCAGTGCCACACGACCATCCAATGACTGTATTACTAATCTTGCTATCTGGTTCAATATCCGGTATCAGTACCACACGACCATCCAATGGCTGTATTACTAATCTTGCTATCTGGTTCAATATCCAGTATCAGTGCCACACGACCACCCAATGACTGTTTTACTAATCTTGCTATTTGGTTCAATATCCAGTATCCGGGCTACACGACCACCCAATGACTGTATTACTAATCTTGCTATCTGGTCCAATATCCAGTATCAGTACCACACGGCCACCCAATGACTGTATTACGAATCTTGCTATCTCGTTCAATATCCAGTACCAGTACCACACGACCACCCAATGCCTGTATTACTAATCTTGCTATCTCGTTCAATGTCCAGTATCAGTGCCACACGACCACCCCATGACTGTATTACTAATCTTGCTCTCTCGTTCAATATCCAGTATCAGTACCACACGGCCACCCAATGACTGTATTACGAATCTTGCTATCTGGTTCAATATCCAGGATCAGTGCCACACGACCACCCAATGACTGAATTACTAATCTTGCTATCTGGTTTAATATCCAGTATCAGTGCCACACGCCCATCCAATGACTATTACTAATCTTGCTATCTGGTCCAATATCCAGTATCAGTACCACACGGCCACCCAATGACTGTATTACGAATCTTGCTATCTCGTTCAATATCCAGGATCAGTACCACGCGACCAGCCAATGACTGTATTACTATTCTAGCTATCTGGTTCAATATCCAGTAGCAGTGCCACACGACCATCCAATGCCTGTATTACTAATCTTGCTATCTCGTTCAATGTCCAGTATCAGTGCCACACGACCTCCCAATTACTGTATTACTAATCTTGCTATCCGGTATCAGTACCACACGACCATCCAATGACTGTATTGCTAATCTTGCTATCTGGGTCAATATCCAGTATCAGTGCCACCCGGCCCCCCAATGACTGTATTACTAATCTTTCTATCTGGTTCAATATATATCCAGTATCAGTGCCAAACGACCACACAATGACTGTATTACTAATCTTGCTCTCTCGTTCAATATCCAGTATCAGTGCCCCACGACCATCCAATGGCTGTATTACTAATCTTGCTATCTGTTTCAATATCCAGTATCAGTGCCCCACGACCATCCAATGACTATTACCAATCTTGCTATCTGGTTCAATATCCGGTATCAGTACCACACGACCATACAATGGCTGTATTACTAATCTTGCTATCTGTTTCAATATCCAGTATCAGTGCCAAACGACCACCCAGTGACTGTATTACTAATCTTGCTATCTCGTTCAATATCCAGTATACGACCATCAAATGACTGCATTACTAATCTTGCTATCTGGTTCAACATCCAGTATCAGTGCCACACGACCAGCCAATGACTGTATTACTATTCTAGCTATCTGGTTCAATATCCAGTACCAGTGCCACACGACCACCCAATGTCGGGTTTACTAATCTTGCTATTTGGTTCAATATCGAGTATCCGGGCTACACGACCACCCAATGACTGTATTGCTAATCTTGCTATCTCGTTCAATATCCAGTATCAGTACTACACGACCACCCAATGACTGTATTGCTAATCTTGCTATCTGGTTCAATATCCAGTATCAGTGCCAAACGACCACCCAATGACTGTATTACTAATCTTGCTATCTGGTTGTGAGCCCCTTGCTTTACATTCCATTAATTTCCCATCATTTTGCAACCCAGATTGATATTTACTGTAAGTTCATTAATGATATCACAGTTTAATAACAGGTCATCTTTGGTTGGAGCAATATGAGTACTCCAAGTGAGTACTTTGTCCCCCAAGGTTATAAGCCATGTGGTATGTTGTAAGATTCTTACCTACCAAGGTTATAAGCCATGTGGTATGTTGTAAGATTCTTACCTACCAAAACCCTTGTTGCTTCTGGAAGTTGCTTAGACCTCTTCCTGCACATCAGGTGACTTCCACACCTGTGCCCACTCCTGTTTAAATTGCTTTTCAACTCTTACTAAATATATTTGTGAATGTCTAGTTTCACAACCATGCTTTTCTTTTATCAAATTATAATGAAGTAAATTGGAGCTTCAACAGGTTTTGGTACTAACAGATATAATCAAATTGATCACAATTTATCTCTTTTTGTGGTAAATATATTGACAAAATTATGTAAAAATCAAGGATGTAATATCGTTTGTCTTTTTATTACTTTTTCAAATTTCTCTCTGCAGCCATTATTACTAAATGCTAACCAATGTAAGATTTGTGCTGTGAACACTTCCTTCTTGGGTAAAAAAGTCACAATTTTTTCCACACACTTTATCCCTCATTTGAGTTATGGAATGAGGAAGATCTCCCCCCTCATTTGAGGTTTCAGAGGTTGACACCTATGTTCAAAGCAACAGTTTGATGATTTTTTTTGTTAAAACTGATGAATTAACAGATTTGAAACTACTTGTTTGTGACCTTATTGTGATATTCACTTTTGAAACGAGCAGTTGTGTTTGTGTATTACAGAGGCACTAGCAATGGGCAAGCTACACAAGGACACAGCAGCCTTCATGGTTCAATGTGCAGAGAATGATGATTTATCTGAAGAAGACATAGTCACGGTACAGTAGCTTCTATTAAGTGTAGGATCTAACTGAACAACAGCATATCACAGGCCTGAAAAGCACACTTGATCTTTTAAAATATATATAAGCTGAACACAATGAATATAAGCTGAGTAGGATAAATGTCAGCTGAGTACTAATGAATATAACCCAATAGAATAAATAAAAATATGAGTACAATAATATAACCCAATAGAATAAATAAAAAGATGAGTACAATAATATAACCCAATAGAATAAATAAAAAGACGAGTACAATAATATATCAGAATGTTGATTTGATCATCCAATCATCCAATAAATGTTAGGGCATCAATGAGCCTAGGCAATAATCATATTATTGTTCTGCCCACTCAGTATTGGGTAGGTGTATGTATTGTTCTGCCCACTCAGTATTGGGTAGGTGTATGTATTGTTCTGCCCACTCAGTATTGGGTAGGTGTATGTATTGTTCTGCCCACTCAGTATTGGGTAGGTGTATGTATTGTTCTGCCCACTCAGTATTGGGTAGGTGTATGTATTGTTCTGCCCACTCAGTATTGGGTAGGTGTATGTATTGTTCTGCCCACTCAGTATTGGGTAGGTGTATGTATTGTTCTGCCCACTCAGTATTGGGTAGGTGTATGTATTGTTCTGCCCACTCAGTATTGGGTAGGTGTATGTATTGTTCTGCCCACTCAGTATTGGGTAGGTGTATGTATTGTTCTGCCCACTCAGTATTGGGTAGGTGTATGTATTGTTCTGCCCACTCAGTATTGGGTAGGTGTATGTATTGTTCTGCCCACTCAGTATTGGGTAGGTGTATGTATTGTTCTGCCCACTCAGTATTGGGTAGGTGTATGTATTGTTCTGCCCACTCAGTATTGGGTAGGTGTATGTATTGTTCTGCCCACTCAGTATTGGGTAGGTGTATGTATTGTTCTGCCCACTCAGTATTGGGTAGGTGTATGTATTGTTCTGCCCACTCAGTATTGGGTAGGTGTATGTATTGTTCTGCCCACTCAGTATTGGGTAGGTGTATGTATTGTTCTGCCCACTCAGTATTCGTAACATCAGCACGTTTCTAACCATTTGCTGTTATGAATGATGTCTCTTTTTTTTCTATAGGAAATAGCCAAAAAAACAAGTGAACTTTTAAGCAACCTGAAAAGTCTGGCTGAGGAAGGAGAGGATGGGAAATTGTCAGTTACATTAGAAACTTTGAGAGCACGGAAAATGAACCCGGCTACAGAAAACTTCCTGTTTTCCCTGGCAGCTTGTGAAGGACTCGTGAAGTTATAATCATATTTTACATCGTTTTTGTCAAATGTATTTCTGTGATAATGAACTTAATCCTTGACATGGAACTGTCGCCACATCAGTTGTTGGTCGGTCTCTCATTTTACCTTTTTAATTTAAACGATGTCTTCTTAATAACCAAGAGGCCTAAGATGATGGTACTAGGAGAGAAATATGCTGGAATGAAGGTTTAACAAGTTTGCTTAGAAAAAGCCTTCTCCTATATCAAGGTCACAGGGGTCATACTAAGAAAAAACTTTTAAATGACTTATTCTGAATAACAAAAAAAGCTTAGGGTTCAATTCAAAAGTATTTTTATTGACAATACATATATACTTCCAACATGTAAGTTGTATATATTAAATCAGATGTTAGTATAGTTTTGACAAAAGAATCGGACAACAGGCTAAACCTATATCAGTCTTCTTCTATTGCAGTAGTGATTAAGTATATAGAATGTGGTTAGTCTCCCTCTCATCCACACCCACAACCAACACTAGCTCATGTGTATTACTGATTGTCTACAGGACGAAACTTGCTTGAATAATAATAATAGTTTATCAAGTTGGAATTTAACTGACACGTATAAGTAGATGTTTTGATAATTTAATATAAGAGTCAACATTTATAAGAATAGTATTACTTAGTTGTTCAGATGCATTGCTAATACCATATAATAAACAGTGCCGG
The DNA here is from genome assembly GCF_002113885.1 of Mizuhopecten yessoensis. Classification (NCBI taxonomy): domain Eukaryota; kingdom Metazoa; phylum Mollusca; class Bivalvia; order Pectinida; family Pectinidae; genus Mizuhopecten; species Mizuhopecten yessoensis. The sequence goes on from NW_018408482.1 coordinate 252,485, forward strand.
TTTAAATATCCTAATAGATTATAAAAAGCTTAGGGTAATGATATTTGGTCAGTAGCATGCTGAAATGAAGAGCTACTGTATAACATGAAATGTTCATTGTGTATAAACTTTGTGGCTTTGGAAGTTGTTATTGAACAACGAAAATAAATACAACAAATTTGAGTGATACACATGTCTACTGTTTGTTGATGAAGTCTATCCACGAAAGTTTGTACCACCACACGATCAAAATGGCTTCAAATCACGAAGGAATGTATCCATGAACATTTCGTGTTATACAGTACATTGTATCATGTTTGTGCAAATGAATGACATTTACCCATATTCAAGGTCACAGGGGTCAAATGTGATAAAAACTTTTAAACGACTTCTAGCATGAAGAAATTTGAGCAGAAGCATGATTGATGAAAGGCTATCAAGTTTGTTCAAATGACTGACCTTTACTCAATTTCAAGGTTTCAGGCATGAAATGTGTTAAAACCTTAAAACAAAGTTCTATTCAATACCAACTCTTTAGGTTAAGGGGTCAATTCATGTTTTGAATATTTAAATGACTTCTGCTCCAATCTGATGATTATTGACCAGCATCATGCTGGGATGTGTGGCTATAAAATTTATTTATTCAGTTAAATGATTTTGACTCACAGGGGTCAAGGTTTTGTAAACCTTAAATCACCTCTTCTCAATGAACAAATTTCCAGAATGATGCAGTGTTTTTTATCAGACTTTCAAGTTTGGGGGTAAAATCAAGCGTAAATGATGTATTTGACTCCTTTATATGGCAGACCTCTTTATTTTTTGAGGGTCAGAAGCCATTTTATGAGGTTAAATAACACCATATGGGGGTTAACAGAAACCCTGGGACTAATGATATTTAACCAGTAGAATGCTGGGATCAAGGGCTTCCATTTTTGTTCAAGTGAATTACCTTGCTAGACTTTCAAGGTCACAGAAGGCAAATGTGCTCAAATCTTTCAACCGGTTCTTTTGAATGACCAAATGTCATAGGTGATTATCGGCCTGTACCTTCATTTATCTATTTAAATATTTTCACCTTGGATTTTTTTAAGGTTACAAGTGTGAGATAAATACCAGAAGAGCTATGTAGTGAAGTAATAACACTCCTATTTGGAGAATAGAGAACTGATGTAGTCACCTCAGCGTCGTTGTCCCTGACTTCAGGATAAAGATTTACAGATCACCACAGTCAATAGGCTGTTGATTGGAAGGTCGAGGCATTTATATGAGCCCCCCCCCCCTTTTTAGCCCTCATAAAAGTGATGAGGGAGACAGTTTTTCAACTTTTAAAAAATTGTGATGAAGCAGGTATTTATTTTTAGCTCACCTGGTACAATGTGCCAGTTGAGCTTATGGTATGGCGTTTTGTCCGTCTTCCGTCAGTTTTTTCTTTGAACATCTTCTTCAGGACTAGATGACCTATGGCCATGATATTGGGTCAAGTATGTAAATATCTTTAAACATCTTCTTCTGCAATACCAGAATGCTCTGGGTGATGGTATTTGACCAGTGGCATGATGGGATAGAGTAAAAAAGTTCATTAAGTCTGGAACATTCTTAAGCCTAGGAGACTGAATATATGGAAATATTTCCAAAAGTACTTTTATTGAGAATATTTTTCCATGATTGCTGAAATATCCAGGTGAGCGATACAGGCCCTCTGGACCTTTTGTTTGTTCAAGAAATATAAATTATATATTGAAATGTTCCATTTCAAATAAAGTATTTTAAACAATGGTGTTGTTGAGTTATTACATTTACATGCAAGACATTTATACTGACGATATTAGGCCACTATGGTTGAGCATTTATAGTAACTCCACATGAATCATTTACTTACTGGCAAACCAGGACAGTTCAAGCATCTTCACAAAAAACTCTTGTCATATGATTTTTTCATCTGACTTTATAAGTAGGCATTGTACAATTTCCCTTCCTCTTTAGAACAGACACAAAACCATTTCCACAACTCTTGTAACTGTGCACACATACTAAAATATCAGTAAACACGTTAGTGTTTACATTACAATGTAATATAAAGTACTAAAATATCAGTAAACACGTTAGTGTTTACATTACAATGTCATATAAAGTACTAAAACATCAGTTAACACGTTAGTGTTTACATTACAATGTAATATAAAGTACTAAAACATCAGTTAACACATTAGTGTTTACATTACAATGTAATATAAAGTACTAAAATATCAGT
>NW_018408482.1:255804-290224 GCF_002113885.1 Mizuhopecten yessoensis
TAGGTACATGTGTAGGTACATGTGTAGGTACATGTGTAGGTACATGTGTAGGTACATGTCTAGGTACATGTGTAGGTGCATGTCTAGGTACATGTGTAGGTACATGTCTAGGTACATGTGTAGGTACATGTGTAGGTACATGTCTAGGTGTACTCGTACCCGGGGTCACAACCACTGTTGTGGGAAGATGTCGGGATCAAATTGTTTTCATCAATGTCAATTCTTCAATTTCTTTTCAATGTGTTGAGATATCTTGAAAGCATATTATGTATCGACGAGGAGTAGGGGCAAATAACGATAATTCAATTGAAAGAAGACTTTTTCAGAGATTTATTGTTTGGCAGGAAGCATTCAAGGTATCAGATTTATATATATATAATAAAAACAAATTTTTCAGATCGTCCGCTAGGCCTTTCTGCCTTCTAGGGCTTCTTCAGGCGGAATGGGTTCTTCATCATTCCGCCTGAAGAAGCCCTAGAAGGCAGAAAGGCCTAGCGGACGATCTGAAAAATTTGTTTTTATTCTATATTTTCCTTCGCAAGGACTTATTTATTTATTGTCTACTATATATATATATATAACCACTGTCAAACTAAACTTCTACAAGGCATTTGTAATAGTAAACTTTCTGTTGCGTCTAAGGAGCTGGCAGTTAATTTAAAACACCTGACTTCAGTTACACTCGGGAATGATAGAAACATTTACCTTCAAAAGACTCAACATTTCGAAAACATCAAACGTACATCTCTTAGACATACACAAATGAAACAATTCCACCGCGATGGGCTTCACAATCTCCCGGAAACTGACATCAACTCACGTCGCATCAGGCGTATTTTTTCGGATGACATCATCTTTGAACGCAGATGTTCAGAGTTAAAGTCCCATCTTCTTGGCAGAGGATACAAATCTACTTTGATAGATCGGGAAATAGACAAAGTGAGGGTACTGGACAAGGCAAGTCTGCTTGTATACAAAGTCAGACCCCATACACAAAGGGTACCTTGTGTAGTCATGTTCCACCCAGACATGCCGCCACTTCCATCTATCTTGAAAGAGCACTGGCGCATCATCGGATCTTCAGCGAAACTTAGGCAGATCTTTCCAGAGTCTCCTATACTGGCATATCGTAGACCTAAACACATTAGAGATCTTGTGGTAAGCAGCAAGCTACCTACACCTAACCCTGCTGCGGCGAAAGGCTCTTTCAATACCTGTAACAAGAAGGTGTGCAAACTGTGTCTATACACGCGCTCCACAGATACATTTCAATGTACAATCAACGGCAAAGTGTATCACATACTACAATCTTGTCAATTCATAATGTAATTTTTTCTTCTTTTAATACAAGTCAAATTACCCTAACACAGATGTAATGCACGACCGTATTTGATTACGGTACACACATTTAGACAAGACTATCCGGGTACCACATCAATGATACAAATGGAGACTTAAACTTTGAGACTCGGATACTAAGAGACTGGTACCGTAAGAAATAACGGTTTTTTGGGATGGAATTTTACCACAAAAACCCCCCACAAAAAACCGCAACGGTAAGTAGATAGTTATATATTCGCATTAACTGATTTAAAACACGTGTATTGTATAGAATTTGATCCAACTTCCTTGATGTAACCAAAGTCTCTCAATGCGGTTCAATGTTTAGCGAATTTCGCACATGTTTAATAAGGCTACTGGGTTCTGATAGTTCTCCATGCAATATCTTGTGATGTAATGATAAGAATTAGTATGAATTCGCCTGGTTTACTACTTACCCGAATTCCTTATTCGGGAGACAAGATATGCAAATTCTGGGCATGTTCATGGAGACTGCTAAGTTCTCATTGGCTGATGGCTTTATGCGCAATAATCCTACAAAGGAATAACCAGATTTCCATTGAGATTTTCATACATAATTTTCAAGTTTCTGACTGGAGTTCAATGGTAAATATTTTATAATAAGTTGTTCCCAATAGGTGATAAATAGTAAAAATTCTTACGGAGTAGTTGAGTTCAATATTAACACAGTCACATTGCCCTGTTTTAGGCCCAGACCTAACATCAGGACCAGCCTTCATTTATTCCCTAATCATAGCGATAATAAACAAGAGGCCCAGATGGCCTGTGTCGCTCACTTGAATATTTAAGCAGTCATGGTAAACTATTCTCATTAAATATTATACTGTACCACAAATAAATATTTCACTCGCAAACTTTGTCGACTCCGTCAGTTGAAACTACCAGTCAAATATTATTATATGATTCTACGCTTTTTGGTTCTTCAGAAGTTGTTTGAAGAATTTGACATATTTCCCCCTGTGACCTTGTAAGTAGGTCAAGGTCATTTTCCTTCTCAAACTTTGTTGGCTCTATCCAAAGAAGCTACCAGTCAAATCTTATGAATCCATTCCTTTTGTTTCTTCAGAACAAATCGTTTAAAATGTTGTTGACCTTTGTGACACTTAAAGTAAGTTGAGGTTCTTTTCATTTGCAAACTTTGGTGAGAAGCCACCAGCCGAATATTATGATTTCTATGTCTTTCGATTATTCAGTAGAAGTCGTTTGATGTTTTTGACATATTTGACCGCTGTGACTCTGAAAGTAGGTCAAGGTCATTTTCACTCTGTACTTTGTCATGCTCAATCTTAAGAAAGAAGCTACGAGCCAAATATTAAGATTCTATACCTTTCAGTTCCTCTGAAGAAGTTGCTTGAAGTGTTTAACCCCTGTAATCTTGAAAAAAGATCAAGGTAATTTTCACTCTCAAACTTTGCCAGGATCCATCCGAGGAAGCTATCAGCCAAATACGAAGATTCTATACCTTTTAGTTCTTTAGGAAAGTCGTTTGAAGAGTTTGACATATTTGACCGCTGTGACCTTGAGAGTAAGTCAAAGTCATTATCATTCTCAAACTTTGTCCGCTCTATCAAAGAAAGCCACCAGCCAAATATGGAGATTCTATACCTTTTAATTCTTCAGAAGAAGTCGCTTGAAGCGTTTGACATATTTGACAACTGTGACCTTGAAAGTAGGGCAAGGTCAAGGTCAAGGTCATTCTCAAACTTTGTCGGGCTCTATCGCAGAAAGCCACCAGCCAAATATGAAGATTATTTACCTTTCCGTTCTTCAGAAGAAGTCGTTTGAACTATTTGACCCCTGTGACCTTGAAAATAATCAAGGTCATTTTCGTTCTCAAACTTTGTCGGGCTCCTTCCAATGAAGCATTCAGCCACATATCATGACTTTTGGCCTGTCCGTTCTTCAGAAGAAGTTGTTTAAAGGAAAAATGAACGGACGACACCGGACGACGGACGGACAACGGACACTGCACCATGACATAAGCTCACTTGCCCTTCGGGCAGGTGAGCTAATAATGTATTTGGTTGGAATCTAGCAAACTTCAGCAGACGATTAGCAATTAAATAAACCCTTATTGTCGTCATCCTGTCCTTTAAGGGCACTAAGCTGTCCTAATGATTTTATATTTATGATTTGATTAAAATCCAGGAATAGTATTATAAGACAAAATAAGCACACTATATTAAAGATGTGCATGGCTGGCCTTCCCAACTAGAGCTTAGGTGTTTTTTCGTGAAAGTGATGTTCAAGGTTTCTAACAGATTTAGGCCTGAGGAACTTGAATCAATGTCATTGAATAAAAGCTATGTTTGTTTTGAAAATGCTTTCAAAAAACGTCTGTTTCCTTTTCATGCAAAGAATGTAAATGACAGATGTCTCGATTCTAAACCACTGAAAACACCGGTCAAATCAGCTGTCAAAACTCATAGAGACGGGTAACATGTATGCCCACCCCGTCCCTTAGTGTATGTCAACTCAGCATTTAGTATACATACCAAACTGATTAATCTTATTCCAAATATTAGACTGAGGTATGGACAGTCCTCAATCCAAACATTTGGACAGGCAGAGGGAGTCGACAAGACACTCTCTCGTCATTATTGTTTAAATAAATAGATTATCAATCTTTTGTAATTCACACTCAGATGTAAAAGTGAAGAGTTAAAGTCTCACTGATCAGCTGCAACAATAATCTTATTCCGAATGTCAAGGACGTTCATTGTTACAACTTTGATAGCCCTCCATCCAACGCACCAAATACAAAACAAGAGGCCCAAGAGGGCTTGTATCGCTCACCTGAATATTTAAGCAGTCATAGCAAATTTTCTCATTAAATATCATATTGCACTAAAAATATTTCCCTCGCAAACTTGGCTCCATCAGTTGAAACTACCAGCAAAATATTATTATATGATTCTATGCTTTTTGATTCTTCTTCAGAAGTTGCTTGACGTATTTTTTCCTGTGACCTTGTAAGTAGGTCAATGTCATTTTCCTTCTCAAATTGGTAAGCTCTATTCCAAAAAGCTACCAACCAAATCTAATGAATCCATGTCTTTTAGTTCTTAAGAACAAATCCTTTAGAATGTTGTTGACCTCTGTGACCTCTATAGTAGGTTGAGGTCATTTTCATTCGCAATCTTTGGTAAGCTCTATCCCAGGAAGTCACCAGCCAAATATTATAAATTTATGCCTTTTAATTCTTTAGAAGAAGTAGTTTAAACCGTTTGACATATTTGAACGCTGTGACCTTGAAAGTAAGTAAAGGTCATTTTCATTCGCAAACTTTGTTGGGCTCTTTCCCAGGAAATAACCATCCTAATATTAAGGTTCTATACCTTCCAGTTCTTCAGAAGAAGTTGTTCTAAGCGTTAGACATATCTGACTCCTGTGACCTTGAAAGTAGGTCAAGGTCATTTTCATTCTCAACCTTTGTTGGGCTATTTCCTAGGAAGCTTCAAGCCAAATATTCAGGTTCTATACCTTCCAGTTCTTCTGAAGAAGTCGTTTGAAGCGTTAAACATAACTGACTCCTGTGACCTTGAAAGTAGGTCAAGGTCATTTTCATTATCGAACTTTGTCGGGCTCTTTCCTAGGAAGCTTCAAGCCAAATATTAAGCTTCTATACCTTCCAGTTCTTAAGAAGAAGTCGTTTGAAGCGTTAGACATAACTGACTCCTGTGACCTTAAAAGTAGGTCAAGGTCATTTTCATTCTCAAACTTTGTTAGGCTCTTTCCCAGAAAGACACCAGCGACACATTTAGGTTATATAACTTTCAGTTCTTCATAATGAAGTCGTTTTAAGCATTAGACATATCCGACTCCTGTGACCTTGAAAGTAAGTCAAGGTCATTTTCATTCGCAAACTTTGCTGAGCTCTATCCCAGGAAGTCACCAGCCAAATATTATAAATGTATGCCTTTTAATTCTTCAGAAGAAGTCGTTTGAAGTGTTTGACACATTTGACCCCTGTGACCTTGAAAGTAGGTCAAGGTCATTTTCATTCTCAAACTTTGTCAGGCTCGATCCCAGGAAGTCACCTGCCAAATATAAAGATTCTATACCTTTCAGTTCTTGAGAAGAAGTCGTTTGAAGTGTTTGACAAATTTCACCACTGTGACCTGGAAAGAAGGTCAAGGTCATTTTCAACTTTTTCGGGCTCTATCCCAGGAAGCCATCAATCAAATATAAAGATTCGATACCGTTCAGTTTTTCAGAAGAAGGGCGTTTGAAGCATTTGACATATTTCACCCCTGTGACCTTGAAAGTAGGTCAAGGTCATTTTTATTCGCAAACTTTGTTCGGCTTATTCCATGGAAGCTACCTACCAATTGTCATGTCTCTAAACCTTTCGGTATTTCAGAAGAAGTTGTTTGAAGGTTTTTACATTTACATATTTGACCCCTGTGACCTTGAAAGTAGGTCAAATTCTGTTTTTTTCACAAACTTTGTCGGGCTCCATATAAGGAAGCTACTAGCCAAATATAATGACTCTATGCCTTCTGGTTCTTTAGAAGAAGTCGTTTAAAGGAAAGTTGACAGACGCAGGACAGACACCGGACGACAGACGACGGACGCCGGACGACGGACGGACGGACGCCGGACGCCGCGCCATGTCATAAGCTCAGCTGCACTTCGGGCAGGTGAGCTAAAAACTTGACATTCTGAAGATTCCAACATAGCCCTTCACTTAAGCTACCTACATGTACAAGCCAAATATGACCCTAGGCTTAGTGTAGAAAGTCATTTCAAATTCAAGGTAGTTCATTTGGACGAATTCGAATGTCTTCTCAGTTACGTACTGGTGAAATAGCATGACCATATTACATTTTGTACTTGAGAAAAAGTCGTATGCAAATTTCGACATAGTTGACCCCGATGGCTTGAAAGATGTTGTAGGCCATTGGATTCCAGTTGATTCCTATGACCTTGAATGAAGGTCAAAATAACATATTTTAACACATCAATTTCAACCCTTAGACTTTTGGAACTTCAGAAGAAGTCATTTAAATATTTTAACATATTTGACCACTTTGACATTGAATGAAGATTAAGATTATTCATAATCAACAACGTTGATAACGTTTTATCTCAGTTATCTACTGGCTAAATTCCATCACCCTACGCCTTACCGTTCTATCACAGTTATCTACTTGCTAAATTCCATCACCCTACGCCTTACCGTTCTTGAGATTTCAAAAATGCCAATTGTTAACAATCAACGGTTGAAGGCAGATGACAATAGGTCGTTTGGGTCTTCTGCTAAAATGACATAAAACTATAATTTGGGCGTGTGGGCAATGTAACGGAGTGATAGGTAACCACTCGACATTACGCGTATTTTAAATGTCGTACTGTTATTTATCAAAGTTGATTTGAGAAAAACTTTCATACAGACGAGAAAACATAGAAAACCATTATTAAAGCTAATTTATTCCACTTTTGGCCGTCAGTAAAATTGTTCTAATTTTACATACATCTGCTGCCTTCAGGCTGAACTCTGGAGGTGAGAGTGAAGCGCCTATAGCCACACCCTGTTTTTGATAAGTCATCAATGAGGAACGAGATGATCGGGCAGAGCAGTGAAATTCCGTACAGCCACAGCCCTGGACAATCCTTGCAACGTTGTGGTCCGTTATTCCTCCACCTGTATAAAAGCAGACGCAGACTAATTTCATTGGTTATTTAGCACCTCAGATAACGTTCTTAACTACAAATGTATTAACATATGTTAACTACATATATGTGCTCCAGGATTTAAAATGACAGGCATCAGATCATAAGAATGTTTTAGGTCTGAGGGACTAAGTTGAGCCTTGTACCGTAGAGTCTGTTGTCCGTCCGTCCGACCATCTGTACGACGAGTGTTTCTTCAAACGACTTCTATTTGAATTTCGCTAAATCCTTAGGCGATTGGGATTTAAAATTAATTAAAGAGCTGACCACAGGGCTGAGGGACTGGAAATGGTTTAGATCCAACCCAGCAACAAAGTATATACAAATTGGTGAACACAAAGAGACTACCCTATCCTGGAGACGTGGTTCCTGTGTCAACAGGTAACATATCTTATTATTGATTATTATTGATTATTATTGATTGATAAACGATTTTGAAACAAATTCGATCAACTTATATGAATCACCCTTGTTGGCCCGGATGGTAGCGCACATTTAGCCCTCGGTCCGGATGGTAGCGCACATTTAGCCCTCGGTCATAGAAAATATAATTTTATTATATAGAGAGCTTACACCCTACACCCTACCCCTCCTCCACACGCACGAACGCACACAAACTCGATCACAATTACCGTGTCATCATGTTAACACTGCTGATTTGACTTATGGGGAAATAATTAGATTAAAATTCATTATCATTTATACTGACCTGGCATAATGACCACTCTGCCTTTTGCCTAGTAAAACATAAATAACATAGTCATTGTTTTCATAGAAACTGGAGTACAGCAGGGCGGAACAATATACGCCCGTCCCATGCCAGTCTCAAATACTTAAAATCATTCTGCATTATTGTATCCAAGTGTGTTAAATGTGGAAATGTTAGGAAAAGAAACAACATTTTCGTAGGATATGTCTCCCTTTGTATATATTTCAAACAACGAAAATAGAAATAGAAATTGAAATTACCCCTTTTGCCTATAATCGATTCATCTTACACCATTAAAACCAAAAGTATTTTTATTGTTCATTACAGGAATACTCACTATTAGACAAAACACAAATATTAAGTTTCATCAGTATTCTGTCATATTAAACTACGTTATTGTGCGGAAACCGAAGACCAATCAGAACACAGTATGCAAATTAATTATAAGTGGATTTTCATCAAGTTCAAACTAAGCCTGTCTTAGTATACTGTACATGCATACCACGTTTCATCCAAATTGGACGGACGCACGGACGCTCCCCATACCATAATAAGTCTGGTCAAATTTCTGACGGTTGTATATAAGTGTTTTTTTGTAACCAAAACATATTCACTTTTTTTCTCGGATTAACAGAATTAGCTACAGAAGTCATGCTATTAAGCTCAGAAAACTCATTAAAATCTTCTTCTTATTTTCATTTTCGTTAACAAATTAGATGTTGGTTATCAAAATGACAAAGAAACCAAATCTATTTGCAGTAAATGGAAATGAAATCCCAAAAAGACAAACGGATTGTTTTACAAAAGCACAGGAGTTTAACACTTGTATACACCATTTCTGTACCTGAATGACAAGGTCAGAAAGTACTGGAAGTCCTTCGAGGGCAGTGGACTGACCACCACTTGTCAACACCCGGTCAAACCCACAACCAATCACGGCCTCCAAGGCATCTCCAAGGTCAGGGGTCATGTCGATAGCTGCAAAAGTAAAGATGACCAACTGTCGGTTACTAAGTAGACGTTTCCATCAACTGTCAGATGCGAGAGTCGGTTACTAAGTAGACGTTTCCATCAGCTGTCAGATGCGAGAGTCGGTTACTAAGTAGACGTTTCCATCAACTGTCACATGCGAGAGTCGGTTACTAAGTAGACGTTTCCATCAACTGTCAGATGCGGGAGTCGGTTACTAAGTAGACGTTTCCTTCAGCTGTCAGATGCGAGAGTTGATCTGCGAATGAGAGCTCCTAACGTCTTAAAAGTGTTTCAACACCATACTTACTTTGAAGCTGACGTCTTCTATATTGACGAATAATTTAACATAAATGATTACCTAAACGATTCAACTTACAATCAGCATATCAAATGTTGTATATTATTATTATATGAAATTCGAACATCCAAATATGGGTCTGTATACCAGGTATGTGTAATGCTGTTTTACAAAGTTTGTGCTATTTCCCGCCCAACAAGTGAAAACTATGCAACTGGACATTGCCTCTGGTCAGATCCAGTTGCCGATTATTAAAAATGGGTATGTTTTTTTATTTTTTTTTATTTGCAACAGTGTAGAAAATGTAAGGTTGTGAGGTTTTCGGAGCGATCTGCTCCTTTATCAAGACATACATACAGGAACACACAGAACAGGTACATTTTATTAGAACAAAACTAATCTCACACGTGTAAACTTAAAAGTGATCTAAAATAAAGCTACAGACAAAAATATCAGTTTTTATGACTATAAATCATTCAAAAGAACCTGTTATCAGATTAAAAAATTTGACCCCTGTGACCTTAAAAGTCAAACAAGGTCATTACGCTGAAAAAATTTCATAGCCCTTCATATCAGCATGCATCTTGCAAAATATCACCACCTTAGACCTTTTGTTTAATGTGATAAGGTCTTTTAAATGTTTATACATATTTCACCAAATTTGAACTTGAAAGTGGGTAAAGGTCATTCAAATGAAAAAGGTTGATAGCCCTTCATCCTAGCATGCTACCTGGACAGATATCAACATTCTATGTCTTATGGTTATTCAGAAAAAATCGAATTTGAACTCTGTGACCTTGAATCAACATTCGGGCACCCTATGGTTATTCAGAAGAAGTCGTTTAAAGATTTTAAACATGTTCGACGCATGTGACCTTGAATATGAGTCAAGGTCATTCATTTTAACAAACTTGATAGCCCTTCAGCCAAGCATACTCCTGGCCATATATCATTATCCTTGGTCTTTTGGTTATTCAAAAGAAGTTTGAGTGAAGGTAATTCATTTGAACAAAGTAGGTAGCCCTTCATCCACGCATGTTACTGACCAAATATCAGGATCCACGTCCTTTTTGTTATTCAGAAGTATTTGTCTAAAGTTTCTTTTTAAAACAATTGACCCCTGTGACCTTGAATATAAAATAAGGTCATTCCTTTGAACAGACTTGGTAGCCCTTCATCCCAGCATACTACTGACCAAATATCAATATTCTGGTCTTTTTGGTTATTCAGAAGAAGTTGTTTAAAGGTTAATTTTAAGACAATTGACCCCTGTGACATTGAATATGAAAGAAGGTCGTTCATTTGAACAAATTTTGTTGCTTTCTTTTCAGCATACTACTGACCAAATCTCAACATCCCGATTCTTTTTAGTTATGACGAAGAAGTTGTGGGATGGAGCGTGAATAAAAATGCTGAAACCAGAAAGAAAATTTGGCATGAGGATCTACAACGATGATTCGACCAGTAGTGATCAATTGACGTCAGAGTAGAATCACTCGAAATATCTTGTTGTCTGTTAAAATAGTAATAATGTCAAAGTTAGAGATCTTATATGCAGATAGAACAGTGTAAAACATACTGAAACAGCGTACAACAAACTCAGACAGTGTACAACACACTGGAACAGTGTACAACATACTGAAACAGTGTACAACAAACTCAGACAGTGTACAACACACTGGAACAGTGTCCAACATACTGGATCAGTGTACAACAAACTCAGACAGTGTAACCCCCTCAGACACAGTGTACAACACACTCAGACACAGTGTACAGTAGCAGTGTGTTACTGAAACAGCGTACAACAAACTCAGACAGTGGACAACACACTGGAACAGTGTACAACATATTGAAACAGTGTACAACATACTGAAACAACGTACAACATACTGAACCACCACACACAGTGTACAACACACTGGAACAGTGTACACCATACTGAAACAGTGTACAACAAACTCAGACAGTGTAACCCCCTCAGACACAGTGTACAACACACTCAGACACAGTGTACAGTATCAGTGTGTTACTGAAACAGTGTACAACAAACTCAGACAGTGTAACCCCCTCAGACACAGTGTACAACACACTCAGACAGTGTACAACATATTCAGACACAGTGTACAACATACTGACACACAGTGTACAACACAATGAGACATAGTGTACAACACACTCAGACAAAGTGTACAATACACTCAGACACAGTGTACAACACACTCAGACACAGTGTACAGTATCAGTGTGTTACTGAAACAGTGTACAACAAACTCAGACAGTGTAACACCCTCAGACACAGTGTACAACACCCTCAGACACAGTGTACAACACCCTCAGACACAGTGTACAACACACTCAGACACAGTGTACATCCCACTCAGACACAGTATACAATACACTCAGACATACTGGAACAATGTACAACATACTGAAACAATGTACAACATACTGAAACAGTGTACAAATACTGAGACAGTGTACAACACACTGGAACAGTGAACAACACACTCAGACAGTGCACAACATACTGAGACAGTGTACACCACACACAGACAGTGTACAACACACTGGAACAGTGTACAACACACTCAGATACAGTGTACAACCCACTCAGACACAGTATCCAATCCACTCAGATACAGTGTACAACACAGATACAGTGTACAACACACTCAGATACAGTGTACAACCCACTCAGACACAGTATCCAATCCACTCAGATACAGTGTACAACAAAGATACAGTGTACAACACACTCAGATACAGTTAACAACACACTCAGGCACAGTTTACAACGCACTCAGACACAGTGTACAACACCCTCAGACACAGTTAACAACACACTCAGGCACAGTTTACAACGCACTCAGACACAGTGTACAACCCACTCAGACACAGTATCCAATCCACTCAGATACAGTGTACAACCCACTCAGACACAGTATACAAGACACTCAGATACAGTGTACAACACTCTCAGACAGTGTACAACACACTGAAACAGTGTACAACATACTGAAACAGAGTACAACAAACTCAGACAGTGTACAACACATTCAGACACAGTGTACAACACAATCATACACAGTGTACAACACACTGAGGCACAGGGTACAACACACTCAGACACAGGTAACAACACACTCAGGCACAGTGCACAACACACTCATATACATTGCACAACACACTCAGACAGTGTACAACATATTCAGACACAGTGTACAACATACTGACACACAGTGTACAACACAATGAGACACAGTGTACAACATACTGACACACAGTGTACAACACAATGAGACACAGTGTACAACATACTGAGACACAGTGTACAATACCCTCAGACACAGTGTACAACACCCTCAGACACAGTGTACAACACACTGAGGCACAGGGTACAACACACTCAGACACAGTGTACAACACACTCAGACACAGTTAACAACACACTCAGGCACAGTTTACAACACACTCAGACACAGTGTACAACACACTCAGACACAGTGTACAACACACTCAGGCACAGTGTACAACACACTCATATACATTGTACAACACACTCAGACAGTGTACAACACACTCAGACACAGTGTACAACACACTCAGACACAGAGTACAACACACTCAGACATAGTGTACAACACACTCAGACACAGTGTACAGTATCAGTGTGTTGAACAAGCTTGGAAGTCATTGTCCCATTATGCTATTCAATAAGGGCAAATGTCAGTGCTGAATGTAATACATCTTATTGTAACAATTTCCTTTATGTATTTCAAAAGGAGAAACTATTTTTTTTATTGTTTTTGTAATCAATTAATAACCATTTTATAAGTCCTAGTCATTTTACAGAATTATGTGATTCAGAAATTATACATCAATCATACTTCTTGTTTGAGCTAAACAGTTTAATACTTCACATATTGTACAGAATTTGGTTTTGATCGCTACATACCTCTGTGAAATGTCATCTTTGAAGGCCGCGCCAGGGCTGAAAGAAGGGAAAGTGGTAGTGAAAACTTACCAACATTATGTTTTATTTCAAAATTTGGCTTTAACATTTAAAGAAAACAAATTCTACTGGTAACGTTGGCCGTTATTTCCCATACATGAACCTCTATTGATGCAACTGAAAGAACTTTAAATTCCAAAACAGACCTACATACAAATTTGAGCAAAATAAAACAATATCTGAACTTCGACCAATCGAAAACTATTTTATGGCAGTTTGCGTAGTCCCAACGCTCTTACATAATATGTACATACTAAACTTGAGCAAATTCGAAAATATATCTTCATTTCAACCAAACAGAACCCAGGCAACGGCGGCCATTTTGTTCAATGACTAACTGAGTAAGAGATTGCGGTATCACGATACACCTATATACAAATAACATCTACATTTCTACCATTTGAAGCCTGACCACTGCGGCCTTGATGCCGACAATGTTTACTTTGATGATTCACGCTAACAGAGTATCGCGTTAACATCTCTTTTACCAACTTTCGTTACAAATCATAGAATCAGAAGCCGCGGTGGCCATGTCTGATGTGGAGCCGCGGTGGCCATGTCTGATGTGGAACAAGTAATGCAATATGCACATCTACACACATATTAATACTCATGTGATGTTTCATTAGTGTCCTGCTAACAGTCTTTAAGGATATCTCAGGAAACAATTTGATTTAGGTAATTTAGAAGAAGAAAAGGAAGGAGAAAGAAGAATACCGTGTTATTGTAAGGAGGATCGTTAAAATAGTCCCACAAACTGTCCAATAAGTCGAAAACGAATCATCAGAATTTGCTAGCAATATTACAACACATGTTAATTCACATAATCAGAAGCCATTTCACCGGTTAAACGGAAGAAGCGATAATGTTCATAGTGCCATAATACACTTACAGACCAAATCTGATTGATTTCAGACATAATATTAAGAAATGCCGATAGGTTATTTTCACACTTGGAGAGACCTTCATAAGAATCAGTAGATTGTGAAGGCCAAATAAACTGTCTCAACTGTTTAATTATCTGCACTGAATTTTCATTACTTTCTCTGCAATAAAACAAAGGTATTGCCGAATATGTCTCGGTCGATCAAACGTCAACCAGAATGCTAGATGTTCAATCGGAAGAAGAAATGTGCACATCTATACCATTCTATACCATTTCTCATGTTTTTCATGTTTTTCTATTAGTATCCTGTAAGAAGACTCTGGTGGAAATTCCAGAAAACCATTCAGTTGAAGAAAAATAACGAGATGAAAAGAAATAAAAAGAAACGCAATAAAAGTGAAATGTCCTTAAACTCGTTTGTTGAAGTAGAACCACGGTCATAAGTACCAATGAACTATAGTAAACGGTCATACGCACCAATGAACTATAGTAAACGGTTATACGCACCAATGAACTATAGTAAACGGTCATACGTACCAATGAACTATAGTAAACGGTTATACGTACCAATGAACTATAGTAAACAGTCATAAGTACCAATGAACTATAGTAAACAGTCATAAGTACCAATGAACTATAGTAAACGGTCATAAGTACCAATGAACTATAGCAAACGGTCATACGTACCAATGAACTATAGTAAACAGTCATACGCACCAATGAACTATAGTAAACGGTCATAAGTACCAATAAACTATAGTAAACGGTTATACGTACCAATGAACTATAGTAAACAGTCATAAGTACCAATGAACTATAGTAAACGGTCATAAGTACCAATGAACTATAGCAAACGGTCATACGTACCAATGAACTATAGTAAACAGTCATACGCACCAATGAACTATAGTAAACGGTCATAAGTACCAATAAACTATAGTAAACGGTTAAACGTACCAATGAACTATAGTAAACAGTCATAAGTACCAATGAACTATAGTAAACGGTCATAAGTACCAATGAACTATAGCAAACGGTCATACGTACCAATGAACTATAGTAAACAGTCATACGCACCAATGAACTATAGCAAACGGTCATAAGTACCAATGAACTATAGTAAACGGTTATACGTTCCAATGACCTGAATTAAACGGTCATACGCACCAATGAACTATAGTAAACGGTCATAAGTACCAATGAACTATAGTAAACGGTTATACGTACTAATGACCTAAATTAAACGGTCATACGCACCAATGAACTGTAGTAAACGGTCATACGTACCAAAGAACTATAGTAAACGGTCATACGTACCAATGAACTATAGTAAACGGTCATACATACCAATGAAATGTAGTAAACGGTCATACGCACCAATGAACTATAGTAAACGGTCATAAGTACCAATGAACTATAGTAAACGGTTATACGTACCACTGACCTAAATTAAACGGTCATACGTACCATTGAACTATAGTAAACGGTCATACGCACCAATGAACTATAGTAAACGGTTATACGTACCAATGAACTATAGTAAACGGTCATAAGTACTAATGAACTATAGTAAACGGTCATAAGTACCAATGAACTATAGTAAACGGTTATACGTACCAATGACCTAAATTAAACGGTCATACGTACCAATGACCTAAATTAAACGGTCATACGTACCAATGAACTATAGTAAACGGTCATACGTACCAAGTACCAATGAACTATAGTAAACGGTCATAAGTACTAACGAGCTATAGTAAACGGGCATAAGTACCAATGAACTATAGTAAACGGTTCTACGTACCAATGACCTAAATTAAACAGTCATACGTACCAATGAACTATAGTAAACGGACATTCGCACCAATGAACTATAGTAAACGGTCATACGTACTAATGAACTATAGTAAACGGTCATACGTACCAATGAACTATAGGAAACGGTCATACGTACCAATGAAATGTAGTAAACGGTCATACGCACCAATGAACTATAGTAAGCGGTTATACGTACCAATGAACTATAGTAAACGGTCATACGTACCAAGTACCAATGAACTATAGTAAACGGTCATAAGTACCAATGAACTATAGTAAACGGGTCTACGTACCAATGACCTAAATTAAACGGTCATACGTACCAAGGACCTAAATGAAACGGTCATACGTACCAATGAACTATAGTAAACGGTTATACATACCAATGAAATGTAGTAAACGGTCATACGCACCAATGAACTATAGTAAACGGTTATACGTACCAATGAACTATAGTAAACAGTCATACGCACCAATGAACTATAGTAAACGGTTATACGTACCAATGAACTATAATAAACGGTCATAAGTACTAATGAACTATAGTAAACGGTTATACGTACCAATGAACTATAGTACACGGTCATAAGTACTAATGAACTATAGTAAACGGTTATACGTACCAATGAACTATAGTACACGGTCATAAGTACTAATGAACTATAGTAAACGGTTATACGTACCAATGACCTATATTAAACGGTCATACGTACCAATGACCTAAATTAAACGGTAATACGTACCAATGAACTATAGTAAACGGTCATAAGTACTAACGAGCTATAGTAAACGGGCATAAGTACCAATGAACTATAGTAAACGGTTCTACGTGCCAATGACCTAAATTAAACGGTCATACGTACCAATGACCTAAATTAAACGGTCATACGTACCAATCAACTATAGTAAACGGTCATTCGCACCAATGAACTATAGTAAACGGTCATACGTACTAATGAACTATAGTAAACGGTCATACGTACCAAGAACTATAGTAAACGGTCAAAAGTACCAATGAACTATAGTAAACGGTTATACGTACCAATGACCTATATTAAACGGTCATACGTACCAATGACCTAAATTAAACGGTAATACGTACCAATGAACTATAGTAAACGGTCATAAGTACTAACGAGCTATAGTAAACGGGCATAAGTACCAATGAACTATAGTAAACGGTTCTACGTCCCAATGACCTAAATTAAACGGTCATACGTACCAAGGACCTAAATGAAACGGTCATACGTACCAATGAACTATAGTAAACGGTCATACGTACTAATGAACTATAGTAAACGGTCATACGTACCAATGAGCTATAGTAAACGGTCATACGTACCAATGAAAAGTAGTAAACGGTCATACGTACCAATGAAATGTAGTAAACGGTCATACGTACCTATGAAATGTAGTAAACGGTCATACGTACCAATGAAATGTAGTAAACGGTCATACGTACCTATGAAATGTAGTAAACGGTCATACGTACCAATGAACTATAGGAAACGGTCATACGTACCAATGAAATGTAGTAAACGGTCATACGTACCAATGAACTATAGGAAACGGTCATACGTACCAATGAAATGTAGTAAACGGTCATACGTACCAATGAACTCCTTACAGAGAACAGTGTTCACTGTTCCATCTCTGAAAAATAAAATAAAAAAATCAGTCAATATCTGTTTTTCTTCTGGTCGAGCCAAATAGATACATACAAAAACCTACCTATTGAACTTGAGAAAATCTATTCTTCTCCAAACAGTGGTAACACACCTCTGAATAATTGGTCAAATTAGGGATGCCTGCCGGATCGCCATCTTTCATTTTATAAGAGGGGAAAGAAACCTCAGATAAGATCCCGGCATTACTGCCAAATTCCAGGAAGGTCATCTGATTGCCACCTTAATCTTGTGATTAGTTCTAAACCTGAACATGATGACAATAGAATGTACTTATGTAATTTGAAAATGAACCCTCTAGTATTTTCCATAATATATCCTTAAACTTCAACTGTCAAAACATCACCTGGCAGCCATTTTGTTCTTCCCATCAGCCTGGAAATAAAGCACTTACTACTAAGGACCAAGACGAACAGAATGGAGAAAGATCCCTTTTGATTTTTCTGACAAATGGCGCGAAACAATTTTGTAAGTTGTCAACTGGCATCTTGGTCTCCTGACTACCCCCAAAGTTTAGCATGCACAGTTAAGGACAAAGGGTGAGCATACAAATATCAAGTTTAAGGGTGATCTGTTCAGCATTTCTTCAGGAATTGTGATAACAAAACTTCAACTGTCAAAATCCAGAATGTTCACCTGACAGCTATCTAGTTCTTGTTATCAGCCTCAAAATTAAACATGCACAACAATGACTAAGGTGAAACTACATGCAAATTTTGAGAAAGACCCATCTTGTTTTTTTCTTTAGAAATAGAGATAACAATAAATATTTAAGGACGGACGAGGACCGGACGAACACCAGAACATACACGAAAGGCGCTTAAACAGCCCGATATCTGATGAAGGAGGCCTAAAAATGGACATAAAAGTTTTATTTACACGTTCAAACAGCCGATCACAAAGCCGTCCGGTCGGTCAGGTGATGACGTAAACAGGGAAATGTCTTCCTTCATTACTCCTACTTCTGCGTCGCTGTACAGGAAGTCCCCGCCACGTGGTCTGATTATTACAAACACTGGTATGGAAAGGCGGGACTTGACGATCCGGAAAAGACCTGATGAGAACAAATTGTGGTATTGTGTATAGAAGTTTATCCCACTGCTACACACTATCGTCATTCCTATCTTTTTTCACAGTGTAAATATCTACCTATTGTTAACGAATATAACGGATCTGATATTGATAATACATCACAATATACACCCCTGCAGGTCAGGGATCGAGAAAAGAATACACCTGCTGTTATGGCCACGAATGTCAGAAACCCCTGCAGAATTGGGGATTTGCTAAAGCGACCAACATAAGTCTGCTTCACCCATTGCAATATTTCGTATTTTTCAAGTTCTCTCTACTTCTAATTACCGTTTATTTCCTAGCGCCTTGCATGGCAAAAGTCCATGTTTGGCTGTAATGTTGAACGTCTGCCCAGGTATGGACGGCAATGGGTTCTGTTCCCAGGCTGGGACATACCAAAGTCCTTAAATATGGTAGTTGTTATTATTCCCTGCTTAAAGTTAAGCATTTATGGTTATGTAAACAACTGGTTTACCCGTTGTCAGCATAATGTGACTGGGTGGAATTCTGTGCTGGGTGCCTTCGGCATGGTATTTCAGTGAGATAGCACTATAAAGTTGGCATCAGATCCGCGCTATCGCAAGGAGGCAATTACACGAACATACCCTACCTCCAGCACACATACACATGCATGCACACACAACACACATGGAGGCATTTCATTATATGGTTATAGCTGTTAAACTTTAAACAAACAAACAAATAAAAACAAACCAGACAATAGAAATGTTATCAGTCGAAACATGTGCAGTGTATCATTCTCGTAACTATCCCAATACTAACAAATGCGCTGGCTTTCACTCACATACAAAGTATTGGTAAACATGACAAGTTGGTAACATGTAGGGAGTAACTGTAATGCTTTGACCGGAAGGTATCACTAATTGATTTAAACTGAATACACGGAAATAGCATGCTGCTGTGTGACATCATACTGACTGTAGTTGCTTTTGTTTTATGTCCTTATTTTCTATTGAAAACCTGAGTTTACCGAATAGGCAATTCGGACAGGAAAGGAACGTGTTGGGAGACATGGTGTTACTCAGAATCGTGATGGCCTGTTATAATTTTCTCTAGCCAACATTTGATGTCAATCAACAATGTTCCTGCACAAAACTAAAATATATAACAATGCTAACTCGACGTCCGAACCTTTTGCAGTTTTTTCAAGTTTAGTCCTCTATCGGGTAGTAAATGGTCCTCAATTCTGTCACATCCCTATTTGTTAACATGAAGCTTTCCTTAGTGTAGCTATGATACTATTACTCATAAAATGTGTGACACACTTACCTAGACTGGGGTAGTTCCGCCCTCCACCAGTGAACCACACAACTCTATATATGGTGACACACTTACCCAGACTGGGAGTAGTTCCGCCCTCCACCAGTGAACCACACAACTCTATATATGGTGACACACTTACCCAGACTGGGAGTAGTTCCGCCCTCCACCAGTGAACCACACAACTCTATATATGGTGACACACTTACCCAGACTGGGAGTAGTTCCGCCCTCCACCAGTGAACCACACAACTCTATATATGGTGACACACTTACCCAGACTGGGAGTAGTTCCGCCCTCCACCAGTGAACCACACAACTCTATATATGGTGACACACTTACCCAGACTGGGAGTAGTTCCGCCCTCCACCAGTGAACCACACAACTCTATATATGGTGACACACTTACCCAGACTGGGAGTAGTTCCGCCCTCCACCAGTGAACCACACAACTCTATATATGGTGACACACTTACCCAGACTGGGAGTAGTTCCGCCCTCCACCAGTGAACCACACAACTCTATATATGGTGACACACTTACCCAGACTGGGAGTAGTTCCGCCCTCCACCAGTGAACCACACAACTCTATATATGGTGACACACTTACCCAGACTGGGAGTAGTTCCGCCCTCCACCAGTGAACCACACAACTCTATATATGGTGACACACTTACCCAGACTGGGAGTAGTTCCGCCCTCCACCAGTGAACCACACAACTCTATATATGGTGACACACTTACCCAGACTGGGAGTAGTTCCGCCCTCCACCAGTGAACCACACAACTCTATATATGGTGACACACTTACCCAGACTGGGAGTAGTTCCGCCCTCCACCAGTGAACCACACAACTCTATATATGGTGACACACTTACCCAGACTGGGAGTAGTTCCGCCCTCCACCAGTGAACCACACAACTCTATATATGGTGACACACTTACCCAGACTGGGAGTAGTTCCGCCCTCCACCAGTGAACCACACAACTCTATATATGGTGACACACTTACCCAGACTGGGAGTAGTTCCGCCCTCCACCAGTGAACCACACAACTCTATATATGGTGACACACTTACCCAGACTGGGAGTAGTTCCGCCCTCCACCAGTGAACCACACAACTCTATATATGGTGACACACTTACCCAGACTGGGAGTAGTTCCGCCCTCCACCAGTGAACCACACAACTCTATATATGGTGACACACTTACCCAGACTGGGAGTAGTTCCGCCCTCCACCAGTGAACCACACAACTCTATATATGGTGACACACTTACCCAGACTGGGAGTAGTTCCGCCCTCCACCAGTGAACCACACAACTCTATATATGGTGACACACTTACCCAGACTGGGAGTAGTTCCGCCCTCCACCAGTGAACCACACGACTCTATATATGGTGACACACTTACCCAGACTGGGAGTAGTTCCGCCCTCCACCAGTGAACCACACGACTCTATATATGGTGACACACTTACCCAGACTGGGAGTAGTTCCGCCCTCCACCAGTGAACCGCACAACTCTACACGTGTTGCACCTAGAGGGGCAAATTTAAGTCTCATTAAGACTAGATACTCAGTCATTGCCACTAGCGCTCTGTTTTCAGAGTTTAACATGATACCTGTGATTCGTAATGGGAGGAACTTATTGCTGTATTAAGACAGTGTTTTACGCCTCAGCTTACGCCTCGGTTGGGATTGTATTACAGACTCTTGACCGTCGACTGAGATAACCCGATCTCGCTCAGTTAAGGTAATTCATTTTATTGATACTTGATGTCTAGTGTTAAAATATACATCACAAGACTGTTAGCTTGGCGAACACTCTCTATGTACATTGGTATTTACAATTTGTTGGCGACCAGCAATTGTAATTTAACAATTTGCATTGTTCAAGATTTTGCACAATGCAGAGAGATGTTCTGTCTAATATTCTGAGCTAGTACTATTCTTGAGAACAAGGGCCCACTGGGCCTGTATTGCTCAACTGTTGTGCATGGTGTTTGCAAACATATATTACATCTGGGACCTTCAAAGTGGATAAAACATATATAAACCAAATGTATAGCATGTAAGCTAACATTGCAGGTATAAGTTCAGTACTCTGTGTCTTATGGATCTTTTTGTGAAATTTCAATATATCTTATTCATCCGACTTTTAAAGTTGGTCAATGCAATTAATCTAAATAAATTTGATAATGTGTAATACTTAAGACCCTAAGAAAGTCTTTTCAATGATGAGTAATAGCCACCGTCATTTTTATTTCGGAAATTCTCTAATGACAACGTAGGCCGTAGCAATGAGCTTGATGCCACCCAAATAGACTACGGACACATTTGCGCTTCGATAAGAGAAAGAGGCAGTTTCTAATATCTGTAGTATATATGTGAGGTATGTGTTGTGTCATAGCAATGTGTTCACCTCAAAACTTTCCAAAACCATACGTTGTCGGATAATTATACGCCCACTCCAGACGTGTATCTGTCTGAATGTGTAGAAGCTTAAGTCTGGTGTCAGGGCCAGAGAAAACTCAGGCTTAAAATTTCAGAATAAGAATATTTCATTTTCAGCAATTGTATACTTAAAATAATCTTAATCATATTTTTACGTCTTTAAATTATAATGTATTAATTCTCCACTGGGAAAGTTCCATATTTTGTTCAACAAGCAGCACCAATATATATCTTTAGGGTATGCATAGAGTCTATATCTTATTTTTGTTTCTTAAAATTGATTCACAAATCACAATTACTTTCTTCAGATTTTATCAACAGAATTTCCCCCTGTTTTCAAATATGGAAATACTAAAACATCGTATGAGTATTTATGCTTTTTAAAATATACGATGTCAGAGTTAAATTCTAAAGGTGCACTTAATTTCATAGGAGTTATCTCCCTGTGAACGGTGTTTTTTACCCATAAGTAAGCTAAATGGTGCACATGTCATGTGCTACTCGTATACTTTCTCCAGCCTTACTCGTTCTTACCACCTTCCTCAGCGTTTAGGGCGGACTCAACAGAGTCCACACACAACTCCATCACTGTCAGGTAGCCCTTCAAACAGTAACTCTGTAACTAGATGACACACTTCACATTCAGATTCACCTCGATTTGTAACCTGAAGGTTTCAACGTTATCATTTATACTAAAGTAAGGAACGTGAATTTATTTTGTTTTAAAGAGTCCAGCCTGCCATTTTGACAATCGGACCAGGTCAATCGTGATCTTTTTGGCTCTGCAGACTTTGTCAAGGTAAACTATTATCGAGGGAAATTGTGTGAATTTGGTGTACATATAACTTCATGACTACTTACGAGACATCTGTTAAGGTTCATGTAAATTAGTCTCCTTTCAACTAAGTTACAAAAGGTCATAATTTCTTGAATTTTAGCTCGATAGACCTTATTTAGGTATCACTACGATCCTTAGGAAATGAGTAACAGATGATGTATTAGCTTTCAGTTGAATTCAGTTCGTAAATATTGTTTTAATTGCATTAATTACACGTTATGCAGGAAATAACATATCGTCGATTTACAAGGAAATATCAGTCAAAATCTTCCTTAGAACTCATTTTAGGTAGTGGGATTGTTGAAAGTTAACGAAACTGCTCCAAAAGACTGATAATCACAACTTTAAAGTCAAATCATAAGTTAATTTCACCATAAAACATCAGCCATATTTCAACTACTTTTGTAAAACTATGGAGGCCCATGTAGTGTAATACCATTACCAAACATCAAATTTTTCTAAAACCACCTTTTAAACAGGAAAATAATGCATGATATGTATGTTATGGTTTGTTAAAAAAAAAAAAAAAGAGTTATTAACAAATATTAGATCACAGTAGTTGATTTATATTGATAATTACATTAATTAGCATATTACATACACATGTAAGACATTTGATCAATCATCGTATAAAACAGTAAACCCAGTGTCACATTATTATATGTCAACGTCGTCGGTTGATATTTTAGAGAGTTGCGTTAAGATAGTAAAAGCTTGGAATTAGATGGCTACCTAAGTCCGCGGTAAAAGATATACCCGGAGGACGAAACACGCAGACTTGAGTAGATCTTTTCTTATTTCAGACAAATTAATGGTTATCTATTGTTCATAAATCTGATTTAACTCATTTCCTTGAGTTGTTTTAAAATTTAATTTATTCAAGTGTGCTAGGGGACTGGAAATTTAATTCATCTGTTTTATATGAGGTTTGTTTGTATGTTTGTGTTTATTAAGGGCCATGCTGATTTATTTTGTTTGTTAAACAAACATGTAAGTAGTAAATATAAAATCAGATAAAAGTGAATATTTTATAAAGCGTTCGCATGATATGTGTAAATAATTACAATAAAAAAGGGTTAAAATAGAAAGAGAGATATAATGAATAGATTATATAGAATATGTGAAATATATTATAACGTCAAAGAGGGTTAGGTGGGTTACAGGCATTAGAGTCTATAGAATAAACCGATGTCTTTCAAATAGTTAAATAATGCCTTCGAGTCCACGGAACTGAAAAATGTTTTCATATCCGGGACTCGAGAATACGAGTGTGTTTAAAATCGGAACATTCTATTAAAAATGTTCCACTGTAAATGGAGTATCACATGCGTGGCATGTAGATGGATCTTCTCGTTTTAAAAGGTACGAATGAGTAGGATATGTGTGCCCAGTACGGAGCCGAGCGAGGACAACTTCCTCTCTACGATCTTTCCTACTTCCACGTACGTTTTAAGTTTCGGTTGTACTTTAACAAGTTTGTTGTTGGCCTCGATAGACCAGCGTGGCTGCCATTCATTTGAATGGCTGTGCGAATGATAGGTTTGAAATCTGTATATTTATTTGTTGGAGATTTAACGCATTTTTGCTCATCAGTCAACAAATTCGTTGCCTTTAATTCCGACATTGCTCGGAATCCATAGTCAAGTTATTTTTAGACTTTTTTAAGATACGAGATATTCGAAGAGCAAGGTTTTGTATGAGTGTGTTTTTAGGATCTCGTAACTGTAAACTCTGTAGGACAGATAGAGAGTCAGAACAAATGATTGCCTTTTTAATGCGGTGTTAATCGATTGGTCGAAGGCCAAACAAATGGCGCATGCTTCGGCAGAAAAGATGGAGGTGCCGTCTGGTAGTCGAACTGAAGTGCAAGAATTAGCAGTACAGCAGGCTGCTGCCACTTTCGCACCTTCTTTGGAACCATCGGTGTAAAGTTGTATACGAGAAGGGTACTTCGAAATGCATTCCCGAAAGGAGGATTTGTGTTCTTCGGGCATTACACTACATTTCCCTCGCTTATGTAATGTAAAGTTAAAATTAGGTGTTTGTATGGTCCATGGAGGAACATCAGATATGTTAAGTTCAGCTATGGCAGTCAACTTTATGTGGAGTTCTACGTAGCCCTTGATTATGGATTGCGTCTAGCATCTGCAGGTAAGAACTGCGCGCCGACCCATATACCATAGAACCATAATCGAGTTTTTTTATTTCGAATAAGTGATCTGTATAGGCGCAAAAGCATTTCACGGTCCGCTCACCAATCAGTATGAGAAAGGACTCGTATGATGTTAAACACTTATCTTTTAGATACTTTATATGTGGTATGAAAGAGAGTTCCGAACCAAAAATGAGAAAGGACTCGTATAATGTTAAATACTTATCTTCTAGATACTTTATATATGGTATGAAAGGGAGTTCCGAATCAAAAATGAAATTTGGTTTGTTCAACAACAGGAAATTTAATGCCATCAAATGTAAGATTTGGTTCATTGTGTGCTTTTCGTATCTGACAGAAATGCATGCACACAGTTTTGGATTTAGAAAATGTATATGAGGAAAAGTATCTTGAAATGGTTAAAAAACATGATGTTAGAAATAAAAGCTCAGTACTCTCTTTCAATATACAATCAAAATGCAAAAAATAAAGCTGCCAGTGCAAGTAAAAAGCTTTCAATCGAGATTAAAAACCAAAATCATTTCTTTTTCTGGTTTCGGTGACTATCTCATCTCATCTAAGGAATCGCCGAAATTTCATACTGTACTAGCTTGGTAACGCGTAGGAATCAACACTATTCTCTACTTGATATAATGGAAGATCACGGACTTGAACAAGTGCAATTGAACACTACTAGGTTGGATCATAACTTGGATTTGCATTTCACATCTCAGCCAAGCCTTGTGGAAACTTTCCACACTGTGCCGGATATATCCGATCATGACATGGTCTTAGTTGACTCAGACAAGTTTAACATTCCTGAAAGGCGCAACATCTTTAACTACAAACGTGCAAAGTGGGACAGTATTAAACAACGTTTAGAAAGCTTAGTATCTGTAATAACAGATACAAACTCAATGAAAACGGGCTGGAATTTTCAGTTCCAGCAAGATTGACGTCTAGAAAACACATGGATAACTAAATCATTGAACGTAAAAATCAGGTTAAAACATAAACTTCACCAGCGTGCAAAACAGACCAAGTCTTCGGAGGACTGTGAGAAATTTAAAACACATAAGGGTACTGTTCAACGAGAAATCAGAAATGCACATTGGAACTATGTAAATGAATCGCTAACGGACTCACTGGAAAAAGGTAACAATAAGTCTTTTTGAAAATAAAAGATAAGCGTAGTGACAGCATTGGTGTAGCTGGACTCTAACGTAACGGCATACTGTTCCAAGAGAGTAAAACAAAAGCCGAAATTCTGAATGACCAATTCAAATCTGTATTTGCAACAGAATCCGAAAATGAACAACTACCTATTCTAAATGAAAAGTGTTTTCCGAGAATCGTAGATCTAAACGTCACGGAGGAAGGCGTAAAAAAAATACTACGGAATCCTAATACCAAAAAAGCTAGTGGACCAGACAATAGCCCATATATAATACTCCGGGAATGCTCCAGAAAGCTAGCTCCAGCAGTAACATATTTTCCGACAAAGTTTTCTTCAGGAATTTTACTTGCAGACTGGATAAATGCAAATATATCTCCAACTTTTAAAAAAGGAAATATATATGAACCTAGTAACTATCGGCCAGTGCCATTAACAAGTGTTTGTTGTAAAACATTACAACATATTATCTGTCATCATATTCTCAAACATCTTGAACAACATAACATTCTAGCATCGTTACAGCACGGATTTAGAAGTGGTCATTCTTGTGATTACTCCTTATAACGATGAACGACACCATGGACATGTATGATAGTAACCAACAAGTGGACTTAATGACACGGTACCTCATAGAAAACTGTTATATAAACTCAAGAATTATGGAATTGTAGAACCTATTTTAAACTGGATGTCATCTGTCCTACTGGACAGTTACCAGAGTGTAATTGTCGAAGGTGAAGCATCATCCCCCTGTAAAGTCGACTCTGGACTCCCACAGGGTACTGTATTGGGGCCGATACTTGTTCTGTGTCACATCAATGACTTACCACCTAGTGTCACATCACAAGTACGTTTATTCGCAGACTGTTTTCTTCTTAATCGTCAAATTAGAAACTACCAAGATCACTTACTTCAATAATCATATACTAAAATAGGTACAAGACAATCCCTACCTCGGTGTACAGACCAGCGAAGATCTCAAATGGTCAACACATATTAACAAAACATGTAACCGTGCCAGTAGTATTCTAGGATTTATTCGTCGAAACTTAAGACACAGTCGTAAAGAATTCAAAGAGAAGCATATGTTTCACTTATTCGATCTGTATACGACTATGCAGGTACTGTTTGGGACCTGCAGCTCCAAAATGAAGTAAATAAAATTGAAGTAGTGCAACGTCGTGTCGCTCGATTTGTGTAACGATTATTCGTCGAAAAGTAGTGTCACTAAAATGTTGCAAGAACTAAAATGGCAACCATTTTTAATCTGTCGTAGAGATCAACGTCTCACCTTCTTCCACAAGATCATGCATAACCTGGTGGCCGTCCCCGCCGACACTCGATGGGCACCAGATAGGAGAATTTTACGTCGTTCGAACACAAAATCGGTAAAATTAGTAACCTGTAACACGGATGTTTACAAAATTAGTAACCTGTAACACGGATATTTTCAAATATAGTAACCTGTCACACAGATATTTATAAATTTTCATTTGTACCGCGCACTTTCCTATAATTGGAATTTTGTACCATTGAAAATTAAAGAGTGCCCTAACACAGAAATGTGAATATGTCTTCAGCGCACACCCTCAAAACCGCGATAAGTAGTGCTCATTGGTGAGTGATTTTCGTGAGAGGACAAACAGATACAGAGTATGGGTTCCCCTGGGGATCAAAAGCTCATTACTCATCAACCCTGGGGATAAAAAGCGCCCGTCAAACCGGTTATAATTTGTTCAATATGTGCGCTATAGGTGACACTGCTATAAATAGAAAACTTGCACGATTTGAACCAGCATTTTTATCAGATCATTCTAAGAACATGGAAAAGGAAGACATCAACGATATCATTGATCTCAAGTGTAATTGTAAGTAAAATAAGACCAATTAAAAGAAGAATTCACAATCCCTGTACCCCCCCCCCCCCCCCCCCCCCCCCCCTAAAAAAAGGAAGAAAAGAGAAAAGAGGCAATGGAAGAAATAAGAATACGACTAACGCTCATGCCTACCTTAGATATCCCACGATTAATATGATCCTGTGTGAAATCAATACGAATTCCACTTATTGCCATTATTGCCATGAGAATAGTTCAATGATCACATTTCACAATGTTGACATTCGTCGGAAGGGAGTATGAGGGAAACTGCAAAGTTATCTAATATACCGAAAAGCACTGAGCACATCATGCAGTAGCCGGCGTAATTGCAAACAACAGTAGTAAAGTTAATACAAGCACTTTTTTTCATCAATGCAAGTAGCCTACCTGGATTTACTGGAATCATTGATTGTACTCATGTAAGACTTGTTAGCCCTCCATGTGTTGCGACGGAGTACATCACCAGAAAGAAATTTCCATCGGTCAAACTTCGGCTTGTTGTTCACGACAAAATGCTAATTACCGATGGATATGTTTGCTGAACAGGGGCAACCTATGATGCACAGGTATAGATACATTTTCCTCTATGGTGAGTCAGAAAATGAACCATCAAAGTTTCCAGCAGGGACTTACATTATTTGAGTTGAAGCATACCCACTTCGTTCCTAGCTACAGACCCCAATCCGACATAATGGGCATCTAACACCACAGGCAAAAAAAGTTCTGATAAGGCTCTTTATGGGATTAGACAAACTGTGGAACGAGAAATTGGTCACTTGAAGGGTAAATTCCGTAGATTGCTAGAAATTGACACTGAGAAATCCTGCAATATTGTGATGAGCTGTTGTGTATTACATAACCTCTGTATAATGACGATGGTGAACTTTTCACAGAAACAGAAGATAACAATGTTGATAATTATGTCAACGATGAGATAAACGGAATTGACAGGAGAGAACGAATGTAAAACATGTTTAGCATGTTCTTCTGATCATAACTTGATTAAATTGAAATACAAAGTAGTGCTTAAAGATGTATTACGTGCACATTGCTCAAATATTTCTTCATATGGGTTATATTAAAGAAATAACTCAAATAACTCATATTTTATAGATTTTTTTGATTTTTTATTTAATTGCAATAACAAACCATCGTTCATTATGTTGATGTTCTAAAAGTTCAAGATGCTGTTTATTTTGTTCAGTGACATTATCTTTTTAAAAAATCAATCATAAAAGTAGACTGGTGCTTTTGACGCCCGGGAACAACTTCATCCGTTTTGACACCCGGGATAACTTCATCCGTTTTGACACCCGGGAATAACTTCAGTCTTGTTGACACCCGGTAATAACTTCATCTGTTTTGACGCCCGGGAATTATTTCAGCCTTTTTGACGACCGGGAAAAGCTTCAGCCTTTTGACGACCGCGAATAACTTCAGCCGTTTTGTGTTGAACAGTAGGGACATTACAGTTTACAAGAAGAACTGCAATCACCTTGCACTGTTGATGAAAATGCCTCTGAATAGTGCAGTGTTTTTTTTATTGCCATAGATGTTATTAAACTCTTCATAGTATAGACATATCTTTGCCATGTAACCACTTTTAGCGTTTGAGTCAACAGTTTCTATGTAAGCCCTTTTTAACGAATTCCATTTATTTGAACACTCGTACCAGATAATTTTGTGTTCCTTGCCCTCCATAATTTTGGCAATATCCTTCACAAGTGCATGTACTGTAGGCCTTTGTTAATCTTCATCACTTTCACTTCCTCAATGAGACCAGTAAAACGAAATTAAAGCAAATTTTACTCTTCCACGGACCCTAAAACACTGTCCCAAATCCGTGGAAAAAGCAGTAAATACAGCATAAGTCCACTCAGGTTTAGAATATAGTGATACGGAGTGGGACCCTGCTAAACATGTGTACCGAATATGAAGGAAATCAAGTGTGACCAGTGTGATTATACAACAGAAATGTAACAGCATTGATGGCAAACTCCTTCAAACGAATATTTTCCTCCAACTTATGCAAATAACCCAACAAAAGCTTTTAGAATGTAAACACATATACCATTAAATTAAAATCCCTTCATAAACGTTTTTGTCTGAGAGCAGTCAAGCATTGAATCGTTTTGACCCAAACATTGTTTTTTTTCTAATATATTGGATTTATTTAAATGAACTCTGATGCGTCTTGACATTCGTGAACATTTGCCTTTTGTAGAAGGAGTTCACGTACATTAATTTGGAACGAAAGCAATTCAAGCTGAGATACACCTTTGACTTTCGTTCCAGCAGGAACAAAAAGCTTAGTAACAGACACGAACCAACACTGTTGTAAGTTGTGGTAACTATGTACGCTGGTATCATTGTAATGGCCAAAAACCAGTCTTCATCATTTCAAGCGTGTCCGCCCCCGTCTAGGGCAGATGACACGATTGTTTTCTGGTGCGGACAGTAAATAGTGTTTGATCCATAACTCTCACTAGAAATAGAGAAGAACCTCTATTAAAATCAAGTTTGTTGATGCAGAAAACAAAACAGATATTTATTGCATCATAATGCCATTTAATTCATAAAACACTCTCTGCTAAGGTCAAAGAAACGGCGGTCTATATCAAACTTATTCTGCAATATGGGTAGCGATAGAGAAAAACATTCCTTTAAACTCCTTTATTACTTTAAAAAGAACTGTGTTTGACTGCAGAAAAATATTTATTTCAAACTAGTAAATGTAACAGGTGGCAAAACAATTTCGATATACAAGGTAACGATCAACCTTGGGGACTGGTAGTCCAGCTACAAGGTAACGATCATCCTCGGGGACTGGTAGTCCAGCTACAGGACTAAGGGCAACCTCGGGAGTGGTAGTCCAGCTACAGGACTAAGGACAACCTCGGGGACTGGTAGTCCAGCTACAAGACTAAGGACAACCTCGGGGACTGGTAGTCCAGCTACAAGACTAAGGACAACCTCGGGGACTGGTAGTCCAGCTACAAGGTAACGATCAACCTCGGGGACTGGTAGTCCAGCTACAAGGTAACGATCAACCTCGGGGACTGGTAGTCCAGCTACAAGGTAACGATCAACCTCGGGGACTGGTAGTCCAGCTACAAGGTAACGATCAACCTC
This sequence comes from Mizuhopecten yessoensis, assembly GCF_002113885.1. Classification (NCBI taxonomy): domain Eukaryota; kingdom Metazoa; phylum Mollusca; class Bivalvia; order Pectinida; family Pectinidae; genus Mizuhopecten; species Mizuhopecten yessoensis. The sequence continues at coordinate 287,212 of NW_018408482.1, forward strand.
GGGGACTGGTAGTCCAGCTACAAGGTAACGATCAACCTCGGGGACTGGTAGTCCAGCTACAAGGTAACGATCATCCTCGGGGACTGGTAGTCCAGCTACAAGGTAACGATCATCCTCGGGGACTGGTAGTCCAGCTACAAGGTAACGATCATCCTCGGGGACTGGTAGTCCAGCAACAAGGTAACGATCATCCTCGGGGACTGGTAGTTCAGCTAGAAGACGACAAGATATAACTCGTCCGTTGGATGATATATATATCTGAGACGATAGGACATACCTAGTCACATGGATGATATACATCTCTGAGACGACAAGGCATAACTGGGACGACAAGACATACCCCGACATTGGTGATATATATCTCTGAGATATAACCCGTCCCATGGATGATAAACATCTCTGAGGCGACAAGATATAACCCGTCCCATGGATGATATGTAGAGGACAAGATATAACCCGTCACATGGATGATATATAGACGACAAGACATAACCCGTCCCGTGGATGATATATAGACGACAAGATATACCCGGTCATATGGATGATATATAAACGACAAGATATAACCCGTTACTTGGGTGATATATAGACGACAAGATATAACCCGACCCATGGATGATATACATCTCTGAGACGACAAGACATAACCCGACCAATGGATGATATATAGACGACAAGACATAACCCGACCCATGAATGATATATAGACGACAAGATAAAACCCGACCCAAGGCTGATATATAGACGACAAGATATAACCCGACCCATGGATGATATACATCTCTGAGACGACAAGACATAACCCGACCAATGGATGATATATAGACGACAAGACATAACCCGTCCCGTGGATGATATATAGACGACAAGATATACCCGGTCATATGGATGATATATAAACGACAAGATATACCCCGTCACATGGGTGATATATAGACGACAAGATATAACCCGACCCATGGATGATATACATCTCTGAGACGACAAGATATACCCCGTCACATGGATGATATATAGACGACAAGACATAACCCGTCCCGTGGATGATATATAGACGACAAGATATACCCCGTCACATGGATGATATATAGACGACAAGAGATGATATATAGACGACAAGATATAACCGGTCATATGGATGATATATAAACGACAAGATATAACCCGTCACTTGGGTGATATATAGACGACAAGATATAACCCGTCTCATTGATGATATATAGACGACAAGATATAACCCGTCCCATGGATGATATATAGACGACAGAAAAGATATAACCCGTCACATGGATGATATATATACGACAAGACATAACCCGACCCATGAATGATATACAGAGGACAAGATATAACCCGTCACATGGATGATATGATATAACCGGTCATATGGATGATATATAAACGACAAGATATAACCCGTTACTTGGGTGATATATAGACGACAAGATATAACCCGTCCAATGGATGATATATAGACGACAAGACATAACCCGTCAAATGGATGATATATAGACGACAAGATATACCCCGTCCTATGGATGATATATAGTCGACAAGACATAACCCGTCCCATGGATGATATATAGACGAAAAGATATAACCGGTCATATGGATGATATATAAACGACAAGATATAACCCGTTACTTGGGTGATATATAGACGACAAGATATAACCCGTCTCATTGATGATATATAGACGACAAGATATAACCCGTCCTATACATCTCTGAGACGACAAGAGATAACCCGTCACATGGATGATATATAGACGACAAGAAATAACCCCACCCATGAATGATATATAGACGACAAGATATAACCACAAGATATAACCCGTCACATGGATGATATATAGACCACAAGACATAACCCGTCACATGGATGATATATAGACGACAAGAAATAACCCCACCCATGAATGATATATAGACGACAAGATATAACCCGGCACATGGATGATATACATCTCTGAGACGACAAGAGATAACCCGTCACATGGATGATATATAGACGACAAGAAATAACCCCACCCATGAATGATATATAGACGACAAGATATAACCCGGCACATGGATGATATATAGACGACAAGACATAACCCGTCAAATGGATGATATATAGACGACAAGATATACCCCGTCCTATGGATGATATATAGTCGACAAGACATAACAGACGACAAGATATAACCGGTCATATGGATGGTATATAGACGACAAGATATAACCCGACCCATGGATGATATATAGACGACAAGATATAGCCCGTCACATGGATGATATACATCTCTGAGACGACAAGAGATAACCCGTCACATGGATGATATATAGACGACACAAGACATAACCCGACCCAAGGATGATATATAGACGACAAGATATAACCGGTCATATGGATGGTATATAGACGACAAGATATAACCCGACCCATGGGTGATATATAGACGACAAGATATAACCCGACCCATGGGTGATATATAGACGACAAGATATAACCCGTCCTATACATCTCTGAGACGACAAGAGATAACCCGTCACATGGATGATATACATCTCTGAGACAACAAGACATAACCCGTCCAATGGATGATATATAGACGACAAGACATAACCCGTCAAATGGATGCTATATAGACGACAAGATATAACCCGTCACATGGATGATATATTGACGCCAAGACATAACCCGTCACATGGATGATATATAGACGATAAGTTATAACCCGTCACATGGATGATATATAGACGACAAGATATAACCCGTCCCATATATGATATATAGACGACAAAATATAACCGGTCATATGGATGATATATAGACGACAAGATATAACCCGTCACATGGGTGATATATAGACGACAAGATATAACCCGTCATATGGATGATATATAGACGACAAGATATAACCCGTCACATGGATGATATATAGACGACAAGACATAACCCGACCCATGAATGATATATAGACGACAAGATATAACCCGTCACATGGATGATATATAGACGACAAGA
>NW_018408482.1:290263-298337 GCF_002113885.1 Mizuhopecten yessoensis
AGACGACAAGATATAACCCGTCCCATGGATGATATATAGACGACAAGATATAACCCGTCACATGGATGATATACATCTCTGAGACGACAAGATATAACCCGTCCCATGGGTGATATATAGACGACAAGATATAACCCGACCTATGGATGATATATAGACGACAAGATATAACCCGTCCCATGGATGATATATAGACGACAAGATATAATCGGTCACATGGATGATATATAGACGACAAGATATAACCCGTCCTATGGATGATATATAGACGACAAGATATAACCCGTCCCATGGATTATATATAGACGACAAGATATAACCCGTCCTATGGATGATAAACATCTCTGAGGCGACAAGATATAACCGGTCACATGGATGATATACATCTCTGAGACGACAAGATATAATCCGTCACATGGATGATAGATAGACGACAAGATATAACCCGACCTATGGATGATAAACATCTCTGAGGCGACAAGATATAACCCGTCCCATGGATGATAAACATATCTGAGGCGACAAGATATAACCCGTCCCATGGATGATAAACATCTCTGAGGCGACAAGATATAACCCGTCACATGGATGATATACATCTCTGAGACGACAAGATATAATCCGTCACATGGATGATAGATAGACGACAAGACATAACCCGTCACATGGATGATATATACACGACAAGATATAACCCGTCACATGGATGATATATAGACGACAAGATATAACCCGTCACATGGATGATAGATAGACGACAAGACATAACCCGTCACATGGATGATATATAGACGACAAGATATAACCCGTCCCATGGATGATAAACATCTCTGAGGCGACAAGATATAACCCGTCACATGGATGATATATAGACGACAATATATAACCCGTCCCATGGATGATATATAGACGACAAGATATAACCCATCACATCGATGATATATAGACGACAAGACATAACCAGACCCAAGGATGATATATAGACGACAAGATATAACCCGTCACATGGATGATATATAGACGATAAGTTATAACCCGTCACATGGATGATATATAGACGACAAGATATAACCGGTCACATGGATGATATATAGACGACAAGACATAACCCGTCCCATGGATGATATATAGACGACAAGATATAACCGGTCACATGTATGATATATAGACGACAAGACATACCCCATCACATGGATGATATATAGACAAGATACAACCCGTCACATGGATGATATATAGACGACAAGATATAACCGGTCACATGTATGATATATAGACGACAAGACATAACCCATCACATGGATGATATATAGACAAGATATAACCCGTCACATGGATGATATATAGACGACAAGATATAACCCGACCCAAGGATGATATATAAACGACAAGATATAACCCGTCCCATGGATGATATATAGACGACAAGATATAAACCGTCACATGGATGATAAACATCTCTGATACGACAAGATATAACCGACCCATGGATGATATATAGGCGACAAGATATAACCCGACCCAAGGATGAAATATAAACGACAAGATATACCCCGACCCAAGGATGATATATAGACGAATATATAGACGACAAGAAATAACCCGTCACATGGAGGATATATAGACGACAAGACAAACCCCGACCCATGAATGATAAATAGACGACAAGACAAACCCCGACCCATGAATGCTATATAGACGACAAGACAAACCCCGACCCATGAATGATAAATAGACGACAAGACAAACCCCGACCCATGAATGCTATATAGACGACAAGACCTAACCCGTCACATGGATAATATATAGACGACAAGACATACCCCATCACGTGGATAATATATAGACAAGATATAAACCGTCATATGGATGATATTTAGACGACAAGATATAAACCGTCATATGGATGATATATGATATATAGATGACAAGACATAACCCGTGCCATGGATGATATATAGTCGACAAGATATAACCCGCCCCATGGATGATATATACATAACCCGTCCCATGGAAGATATAACCCGTCCCAGGGATGATATATAGACGAAAAGAGATAACCCGTCACATGGGTGATATATAGACGACAAGATATAACCCGTCTCATTGATGATATATAGACGACAAGATATAACCCGTCACATGGATGATATATAGACGACAAGATATAACCCGTCATATGGATGATATATAGACGACAAGATATAACCCGACCCATGGATGATATATAGACGACAAGATATAACCGGTCATATGGATGATATATAGACGACAAGATATACCCCGTCACATGGATGATATATAGACGACAAGACATAACCCGACCCATGAGTGATATATAGACGACAAGATATAACCTCGTCACATGATGATATATAGACGACAAGACATAACCCGTCCCATGGATGATATATAGACGACAAGATATAACCCGTCATATGGATGATATATAGACGACAAGATATAAATATAACCCGTCACATGGGTGATATATAGACGACAAGATATAACCCATCTCATGGATGATATATAGACGACAAGATATAACCCGTCCCATGGATGATATATAGACGACAAGACATAACCCGTCCCATGGATGATACCCATGGATGATATATAGACGACAAGATATAACCCGACCCATGGATGATATATAGACGACAAGATATAACCGGTCATATGGCTGATATATAGACGACAAGATATAACCCGTCACATGGGTGATATATAGAGGACAAGATATAACCCATCTCATGGATGATATATAGACGACAAGAAATAACCCGTCCCATGGATGATATATAGACGACAAGATATAAATATAACCCGTCACATGGGTGATATATAGACGACAAGATATAACCCGTCATATGGATGATATATAGACGACAATATATAAGCCGTCACATGGATGATATATAGACGACAAGATATAACCGGTCATATGGCTGATATATAGACGACAAGATATAACCCGTCACATGGAGGATATATAGACGACAAGACATAACCCGACCCATGAATGATATATAGACGACAAGATATAACCCATCACATGGATGATATATAGCCAAGACATAACCCGTCCCATGGATGATATATAGACGACACATGGATGATATATAGACGACAAGATATAACCGATCATATGGATGATATATAGACGACAAGATATAACCCGACCCATGGGTGATATATAGACGACAAGATATAACCCGTCATATGGATGATATATAGACGACAATATATAACCCGTCACATGGATGATATATAGACGACATGACATAACCCGACCCATGAATGATATATAGACGACAAGATATAACCCATCACATGGATGAAATATAGACGACAAGACATAACCCGTCCCATGGATGATATATAGACGACAAGATATAACCCGTCATATGGATGATATATAGACGACAATATATAAGCCGTCACATGGATGATATATAGACGACAAGATATAACCCGACCCATGAATGATATATAGACGACAAGATATAACCCGCCACATGGATGATATACATCTCTGAGACGACAAGACATAACCCGACCCATGGATGATATATAGACGACAAGACATAACCCGTCCCATGGATGATATATGGACGACAAGATATAACTGGTCATATGGATGATATATAGACGACAAGATATAACCTGTCACATGGGTGATATATAGACGACAATATATAACCGGTCACATGGATGATATATAGACGACAAGATATAACCCGTCACATGGATGATATATTGACGACAAGATATAACCCGTCACATGGATGATAAACATCTCTGATACGACAAGATATAACCCGTCACATGGATGATATATAGACGACAAGATATAACCCGTCCCATGGATGATATATAGACGACAAGATACAACCCGTCCCATGGATGATATACATCTCTGAGACGACAAGATATAACCCGTCACATGGATGATATAGACGACAAGACATAACCCGTCACATTGATGATATATAGACGACAAGATATAACCCGTCATATGGATGATATAGAGACGACAAGATATAACCCGTCACATGGATGATATACATCTCTGAGACGACAAGATATACCCCGTCACATGGATGACATATAGACGACAAGACATAAGCCGTCACATGGATGACATATAGACGACAAGACATAACCCGTCACATGGTTGACATATAGACTACAAGACATAACCCGTCACATGGATGACATATAGACGACAAAACATAACCCGTCACATGGATGACATATAGACGACAAAACATAACCCGTCACATGGATGACATATAGACGACAAGACATAAGCCGTCACATGGATGACATATAGACGACAAGACATAAGCCGTCACATGGATGACATATAGACGACAAGACATAAGCCGTCACATGGATGACATATAGACGACAAGATATACCCCGTCACATGGATGACATATAGACGACAAGACATAAACAGTCACATGGATGACATATAGACGACAAGACATAACCCGTCACATGGATGATATATAGACGACACAAGACATAACCCGACCCAAGGATGATATATAGACGACAAGATATAACCCGACACATGGATGAAAAACATCTCTGAGACGACAAGATATAACCCGTCACATGGATGATATACATCTCTGAGACGACAAGATATACCCCGTCACATGGATGACATATAGACGACAAGACATAAACAGTCACATGGATGACATATAGACGACAAGACATAAACAGTCACATGGATGACATATAGACGACAAGACATAAACAGTCACATGGATGACATATAGACGACAAGACATAAGCCGTCACATGGATGACATATAGACGACAAGACATAAGCCGTCACATGGATGACATATAGACGACAAGACATAAGCCGTCACATGGATGACATATAGACGACAAGACATAAGCCGTCACATGGATGACATATAGACGACAAGATATACCCCGTCACATGGATGACATATAGACGACAAGATATACCCCGTCACATGGATGATATATAGACGACAAGAGAAAACCCGTCACATGGATGCTATATAGCCGACAAGATATAACCCGTCCCATGGATGATATATAGCCGACAAGATATAACCCGACCCATGGATGATATACATCTCTGAGACGACAAGATATACCCCGTCACATGGATGACATATAGACGACAAGACATAAACAGTCACATGGATGACATATAGACGACAAGACATAACCCGTCTGGGACGAAATCAAAAATGCTGTCTCTGTACAGCATGGCTAATATTCATTTCGGAGACTAACCCGTCACATGGATGATATATAGACGACAAGACATAATCCGTCACATGGATGATATATAGACGACAAGATATAACCCATAACCGGTCATATGGATGATATATAGACGACAAGATATAACCATATAGACGACAAGACATAACCCGTCACATGGATGACATATAGATGACAAGACATAACCCGTCACATGGATGACATATAGATGACAAGACATAACCCGTCACATGGATGACATATAGACGACAAAACATAACCCGTCACATGGATGACATATAGACGACAAGACATAACCCGTCTGGGACGAAATCAAAAATGCTGTCTCTGTACAGCATGGCTAATATTCATTTCGGAGACGACATGACATAGACGAATATGCCTCTTAGGCAAGATGAAATTACCTCTCACTACAAGGCATGGCTGGTAAATCTCAGTCTCCTATCAAGTACGCTGAATACTTTTTTTCGATATGTCTATCACGTTTCTCACGTCGTCATCTGCTGCCCCGAACCAGTCTGCCCCAGCTGTGGCAGACTGCCGTCGCTTACAATCAGCTGACAGTGACATGCTGTATGTTATCTGTTTAGTCATTGACACGCTCGTTCTTACGTTAACATACTATGGTGCTTAAATAACGATTGAATGTTATGGCTACGGGTGTAATGTCTGTGAGGGTTAAACAAATTGCTGAATATGAACATCGACATTAGGAAGTGTAAGGAGTCAGGCTGATGTGTACCTAGTGAACCACGTACTGACGGCTCCCTTGAATGTGCAATTCTTTACCTTCCTAGGAGTTTATTTGTTATCTCGAAAAAAGATGGGTATAGGTTGGCAGAGACAACAGATACTCTGTCTGGAATGGATTGTCGCTTCATACCTTTGCTGGTCATTAGTATCAACTCCACTTTGGTTACCATTTGAATAGGGCTTCTGAAAGGGGTATGATGTCCTAATAGTTTAACATCGTCCAACTCCAAATGAAAATAAGTACATGTGGGGAACTGTAATGAAACCCAAAAACTGTAAATAAATAGATCTTATTAAGAATAAGTGTAAAATGTAATCATATAACTACTTACATTTATCCTGATCTATATCTAAAACGGAAATACCAGGAGAGTACTGTATGACTGAAAAACTGGTTTTAATTACATGTATTATGTCTTTGTAAATAAGTGTGTATACCTGACTGAATGAAGCGAAGACAAATAGTGTCGCGGTCTTCCTATAATAATGGTATCGGGCATGATAGGAAAAAAGAACATTTCTTAATTCACAGTAACATATATGTACACAAACGAGATAATCACACATAATATAAAACAAGTGCTGCGATATTTATGCTGCTACTTTAGCTGTTTTCAATCCCCTATTCATCTGGAAATATTACTTTTGATCACTCTATTAATCATTAAGATGATTAATTAACCTTATTACAGCATTAGGGTCAAAAAATGAAAAGTCAGCCTGAGAGTATTTTTCTGAAAAAAATCAGGTATTTTTATCATTATACTTTGGAAAGAACATTTTCTTCCATGTGATGCTGAAATATAATATTTATCATTTATCAGAATGTGAGAATAATGGAACATTTTGTGAAAATATTAATTTAAAAGACAGGATTTTTCATTCTTATTATTCTTGTACACTAAATATTCTCATAGTATGAAGAAGTGGTGTATGCAAAAATTTAGTCCAAAAAAAGGAAAGGAAAGTATTCATTTCGCACAACAAATTACCCTGTGTACCGAAAAAGGTCAGGGCCTAAGACACCTCCCTGGCGTCAACCAAAAAGTAATGCACCTGATTACAGGTAATTGGTAATGAAATTCGTTACAAGCCTACAACAAACCTTTCAGTGCATGTTAGGTCACAAAATAAATCCAAATTCAGATTTGCTTCATCGCTTGTTGTGGTTAATAAAGTCTTGCTACAAATCAATTTTGAGATCAAATGTAATACTGATATATTTTGTTATCATTTTGTATACAGGCTAAAATTGACATAGCAGTAACTAAATCCCGATGGATTGTAGAGCTTATCATGACCGTCTTAAGCATTGGACGTTTTTTAGAACCCTACTACAATGTAGTATCTAATTGCTTCATTGATATAATTGAAGAAGTGCTAAAGATTGTAAATGCATGTCCCAATTAGATACGGGAACCAATTTATTAAAGATCACCCGAAACTGGCAAAAAAGATACAGAACTCGCGCAACAAATGACTTACAAGAACAAATTGTTTGGCTCAGCTCTCTCCAAAAGAGCTAAGTCAGAATTTGTAAAGAAGCTTCACTCACTTTTCTAAAGCTCAATTTAGATGCTTAATGAGCAAAGTAAAGTTGGACAGTTATTCGTTATTCGTTATTCGTTATTGAATAACTGTCTAACTTTACTTTCCGGGGGCGGAAGTAAAGTTAGACAGTTATTCGTTATTCGTTTACTTTAAAGTTATTCGTTAATCTATATTCGTTAACTTTACGTAGAAAGTGTATACAGGTGGTATCACAGCAATAATTTACACCGTGTTAAATTACCACCAACAGATATCCGTTTTGAATGTTGATAGATTGTTAACGCCATTTTTCAGAAAGAACAAGGGTGTTTTTTCTGAAGTTTAACACGAATGTTCTTATGGTCTGTTGTTACGCATATCGAATTTGGGATCTGACATGAAAACAAAGATGGCCGATAGGCGGCTACATGTTTTTAGCTCACCTGTTCCGAAGGACCATGGTGAGTGTATGCCATACCGCAGCGTCCGTCCGTCGTCCGTCCGTCAA
>NW_018408482.1:300250-301590 GCF_002113885.1 Mizuhopecten yessoensis
CTTTGTCGTCATCGATATTGTTTATACAGAAATATATTCTTGATTTCTGTGAATGATTTCAGCTAAATCTGATAATATCACAGCAAGTTACATTACAGCACGGAGCTAATTCTAATGAATTCATTGAATTAAATGTCAATCATTAGCAAGTATATGTATATCATATACATATTTTGGTGCAACTTATTCGCAATTACTCCACATGGTGCATTTTCGCAGCTCCTCTTTTTTTCCTTATGTATTCTGCGTTAAAAAAAAGTGACATAAACTTCTGTCCAAGCACTATGAATCAGGCTTAAAATAAAAACGTTTGTCTAAACCAGACTTTCCCAAAAATGGACAAAATAATTCATTGAAATTTAGAATTTCATTTAATCTTGTTTCAATATTCAGCATTTTGTCAATATTTAATGATTATTGAAAAATGATTGCCTCCATAAAATGAGCGTTGATTCTGCGAAAGGACATGTCTATTTGATATTTAATGTCTTTGCTGTAACCAAAATATTACACATTGTAGTATCATTTTTTGGTTCCAGAAACTATATATAGCAAGTCCAAAGTATTCAAATAATTAGACACCAGTATGATTTGAATTTGAATTCCATCTTTTTCAGCTAACCAAAATGAAACTTGCTGTTCCAGGGACAGCTCCAGCACCAGTGTTCCTGTTGACAGCACCACTAGCTCAGATCTGTTGTTCTACATGTACCAAGCCCACTCATTAAAGCTATTATGTTGTCAGCAACAATTTTCAGCATCACTTAAATCATCAATATATTCCTAAAAGATTGATGATATTCAACTTATTTGAAAGAAGTGCTTAAGCTTTTTGTGACTTTACTCCAAAGAACACTTGTTTGGTAACTTTATATATTTGTGTTTCTCAAGACATTTAGATGTGTCAGCTGTGTTAGAAAGAGAACAATTATTAAAGAAGCTACATCCAGTTCGAATAAGTCCTGAACTTAAAACACGGTATACACTTGCATACAGATTAAAGATTGCGGTTCACATATATGCAACAGATTATTATCTTTCAAAATTGATGTGTTGTCAGTTTTGTTACTCAATAGTATCATCACTATTTATGTGAGAAAGTTGGAACATGTTTCATATATAAATCACACTTAGATAGAACCAAGAGCCTGCAACATATGCTTTTACATGTAGGTTAACAAAATAAAGAGATGCACTTTAACTAATTAATTATTTCAATTGTGTCAACTAAGTTATATATACTTTAGGAAAATAGACAAGCACATGTAATATTTTCACAGAATATGAGTGTATTAACCAATGTCTAATAATAAAGTCCGTATGCTTGATTTTGTATAATA
>NW_018408482.1:304850-339195 GCF_002113885.1 Mizuhopecten yessoensis
CAGACATTCTTTAGAGATTGTAATATTTGTACCTTTTACATGTGACAATATAATAATAATAAGCTAATTTTAGGACAATAAAGCATGACAGGGATTAAAATTTGTCGCTCGGCGGGCGACTGAGTACCAAATCACCTGATGCGTACTTTAAGTAACTCTTGTTCATATACATTCAAATATTTTGTCATATTAGTATACCTATTTGTGTAATCATTCAAACCAGAGACATATATATCACATAAACTCACATCTATATGGAGGCTTAGGAAGTAAACAGTCTCTCATATTCTCAAATTTATCATGCATAACAATACACTCTGTTGCATCNTTTGAAGACATTTGTTAGCTTTAAAAACCCGTGCACCGGCATGTTTTCTAGACCCCCTGGGACCCTATACCCGATAATTGTCAAAATTGCGATTTTGTTCAAATTCCATGTTCCTGGTCCTAGTTCGGGGTGAGTTCCTATTTCAATGTTAATGAGACTCGGTGTGAATGCTGCCATTGGCACCCCCTGTACGTGCAGCTTTTCAAAACCCGTGCACCGGCACGGTTTCTAGACCCCCTGGGACCCTATACCCGAAAATTGTCAAAATTGAGATTTTGTTCAAATTCCATGTTCCTGGTCCTGGCTCGGGGTGAGTTCCTATTTCAACGTTAATGAAACTCGGTGTGAATGCTGTCATTGGCACCGCCTGTACGTGCAACCTTCAAAACCCGTGCACAGTCACGTTTTCTAGACTCACTTGGACCCTATACCCGAAAATTGTCATTCCTGGTCCTTGCTCGGGGTGAGTTCCTATTTCAATGTTAATGAAACTCGGTGTGAATACTGTCATTGGCACCCCCTGTGCGTGCAGTTTTTCAAAACCCGTGCATCGGCCCGGTTTATAGACCCACTGGGACCCTATACCCGAAAATTGTCAAAATTGAGATATTGTTCAAAGTCCATGTTCCTGGTCCTACATTGTAGATCGGTGTGAGTTCCTATTTCAATGTTGATGAAACTCGGTGTGAATGCTGTCATTGGCACCCCCTGTGCGCGCAACCTTTCAAAATCCGTGCACCGACACGGTTTCTAGGCCCCCGGGGACCCTTAACCCGAAAATTGTCAAAATTGATATTTTGTTCAAATTCAATGTTCCTGGACCTAGCTCGGGGTGAGTTCCTCTTTCAATGTTTATGAAAACTCGGTGTGAATGATGTCATTGGCACCCCCTGTACGTGCAACATTCAAAACCCGTGCATCGACATTTTTCTGTAAAATTTTGAATAACAAATAACTGTCCAACTTTTCTTTTGTACCCGAGAAAGTAAAGTTGGACAGTTATTCGTTATTCCGAATAACGAATAACGAATAACTCTCCAACTTTACCTTGCCCAATTTAGAATATTTGAAGACTATAACGTGCGGCATCTACCAGGTATCATTAGGTCCTCCAGGTTATATCAGGCATCTACCAGGTATCATTAGGTCCTCCAGGTTATATCAGGCACCTACCAGGTATCATTAGGTCCTCCAGGTTATATCAGGCATCTACCAGGTATCATTAGGTCCTCCAGGTTATATAAATGAACACCTTAATGATGATGGAGATTATGAAATGTGTGTGTATCAGCACTCTCAAGTCCTTATTCGTTGTCAGATTTGTTCCAGACACAAGAGCCAGATTAAGTATACTGTTTGCATTCAGTACAGCATGACACCAAATGTTAATAACTCAATAAACGGTTACTACTGCCAATGTCCAGTTGGTCAAAGAACTATGGGAATGTGTGAACATACATCAGGTATACTTTATATTGGCAATCATAGCAATCTTCAAAAAACAGAACAGTTGCACTGAAGGGCTGAGAAGTTCCGACAAAGCCTCGCATTATTTTTCTCTTCCTTCTGTTTTCCAAGTCTGCCATTCGAACACGTTTCATACTCTTACATCTTACAAAACATTATCTGTAAATGTCATCAACTGTTAGTAGGGCATCATACTTTAATATATGTTAAAACAAAGTAACAATCAAACACAAGATCTTTGAATTCCAATGATATTGCAAGAAAGTTGTGTGGGAATCTGACAACTGATTTGGTAGTAGAATTGATGTTTTGGCCATCTTGAAAAGGAATAAACGAACGAATCTTTTACGAACATTTTCTCAAATATTCATTCCATCCAAACAGGAACAATTAGTTTCTTCTTTTTTTGTCAGTTTTCGGTCATAATGATAATACTCAACACATAGCCATGAATTCAGATGTATAGACCGTATGGATAATTTCTTTGAATATGTTCCACCACATAGTTTGGATTGATATTTTTGTCACTGAAATTAAATTCATGACCTAGGCCTTCTATAATCAAAATATGTTAGGTATACAAAAATTATCAGATACTTTTATTCTAAGATGAACACATGTTTTTGTCTATCATTGCTCGAGATGGCTTCTGCCTGTTGATTTGTCTGATAACTCACCATGGCAAGGGCTTTTTACATCCCTAGTTTTTGTTCCATCATAAAGGATCCTTCAATGCATTGATAATTTGACAACATTCATCTTTTGGGAAAAAACTTCAGTTTTATGCTTCTACGAAAAAAGAATTTCAATGGGAGTTTTTGTTGTGATAAGATTTAAGTCTACATTTTCTGCACACATAAGTGGGGAAATTCACTGCGTGTCGTTAAGGCATGTGGACGACTTTGAGATGTTCTGAAGTTACATGGGCTGCGTTCGATTTAGAAAACAATCCTCTACCATTCAGGCTAATACAAAACAAATATTTTTAAGAATACTGTTTTTTTTTTTCATTGTTTTCTACAATTATAAAAAAATTCGGTATGTCATATTTATGTCATATAGGGATTGAATCTAGATTTTCCAGTGTTCATGCAAGTATAAACCGGGTAAATTTTACTAACACACCACAGGAGCGGCCGTAACAAAGCGCAAATTGAAATTTGGAACTATAGAGATATATACATGTTAAATGTAGAAATGCCAGTGTTGTCGAGTGGACGACCAGCTAAAAAGTGCAGGTGAGCAGGAAGAAAGAAGCAAGCGAGAAAAAACAATGTTTAGCGTATATAACATATACAGTCCTGGTAACCGATAGTATGATGTATCATGTCAATACAGCACAGCCTACCATCCATCACCAGACACAAACAAATGGGGAATTTGATTGAGGTAAATAAGGAGCACTAGTTCGGACAACTTTCGATAGATGTGGAAATAATAAATAAGATAAATAAACAATTAAATAGTTCCGATCTTGAATATCAGCGCCGTAAAACAATAACTAAAAAGTCGTAAATTAAAGACGGAGATCCCAACATGGTTATACTAAAGGAGGGGAATCTCGCCAAAAATGAATAACTCATTATCATACAGATGAACTAAAAAGTGATGCTAGGGGTTAACATGTTGGAAATCTAGAAGGGTTAACCCCTTAATTTTAAGAATTTCAAAATTAACAGTAGTACTGGTTCATTTCAAACAAAATGAAGAGTAAACTGTGTATATCATAAGCCAATGCCACTACTCAAGAGAGAAAACAGGAGCTACCAATGTAACGGCAAATCACGGGGACTTAGAAATCAACTAACAATCAATGTAACGGCAAATCACGGGGACTTAGAAATCCACCAACAATCAATGTAACGGCAAATCACGGGGACTTAGAAATAAACTAACAATCAATGTAACGGCAAATCACGGGGACTTAGAAATCCACTAACAATCAATGTAACGGCAAATCAGGGGGACTTAGAAATCCACTAACAATCAATGTAACGGCAAATCACGGGGACTTAGAAATCAACTAACAATCAATGTAACGGCAAATCACGGGGACTTAGAAATCAACTAACAATCAATGTAACGGCAAATCACGGGGACTTAGAAATCAACTAACAATCAATGTAACGGCAAATCACGGGGACTTAGAAATCAACTAACAATCAATGTAACGGCAAATCACGGGGACTTAGAAATCAACTAACAATCAATGTAACGGCAAATCACGGGGACTTAGAAATCAACTAACAATCAATGTAACGGCAAATCACGGGGACTTAGAAATCAACTAACAATCAATGTAACGGCAAATCACGGGGACTTAGAAATCAACTAACAATCAATGTAACGGCAAATCACGGGGACTTAGAAATCAACTAACAATCAATGTAACGGCAAATCACGGGGACTTAGAAATCAACTAACAATCAATGTAACGGCAAATCACGGGGACTTAGAAATCAACTAACAATCAATGTAACGGCAAATCACGGGGACTTAGAAATCAACTAACAATCAATGTAACGGCAAATCACGGGGACTTAGAAATCAACTAACAATCAATGTAACGGCAAATCACGGGGACTTAGAAATCAACTAACAATCAATGTAACGGCAAATCACGGGGACTTAGAAATCAACTAACAATCAATGTAACGGCAAATCACGGGGACTTAGAAATCAACTAACAATCAATGTAACGGCAAATCACGGGGACTTAGAAATCAACTAACAATCAATGTAACGGCAAATCACGGGGACTTAGAAATCAACTAACAATCAATGTAACGGCAAATCACGGGGACTTAGAAATCAACTAACAATCAATGTAACGGCAAATCACGGGGACTTAGAAATCAACTAACAATCAATGTAACGGCAAATCACGGGGACTTAGAAATCAACTAACAATCAATGTAACGGCAAATCACGGGGACTTAGAAATCAACTAACAATCAATGTAACGGCAAATCACGGGGACTTAGAAATCAACTAACAATCAATGTAACGGCAAATCACGGGGACTTAGAAATCAACTAACAATCAATGTAACGGCAAATCACGGGGACTTAGAAATCAACTAACAATCAATGTAACGGCAAATCACGGGGACTTAGAAATCAACTAACAATCAATGTAACGGCAAATCACGGGGACTTAGAAATCAACTAACAATCAATGTAACGGCAAATCACGGGGACTTAGAAATCAACTAACAATCAATGTAACGGCAAATCACGGGGACTTAGAAATCAACTAACAATCAATGTAACGGCAAATCACGGGGACTTAGAAATCAACTAACAATCAATGTAACGGCAAATCACGGGGACTTAGAAATCAACTAACAATCAATGTAACGGCAAATCACGGGGACTTAGAAATCAACTAACAATCAATGTAACGGCAAATCACGGGGACTTAGAAATCAACTAACAATCAATGTAACGGCAAATCACGGGGACTTAGAAATCAACTAACAATCAATGTAACGGCAAATCACGGGGACTTAGAAATCAACTAACAATCAATGTAACGGCAAATCACGGGGACTTAGAAATCAACTAACAATCAATGTAACGGCAAATCACGGGGACTTAGAAATCAACTAACAATCAATGTAACGGCAAATCACGGGGACTTAGAAATCAACTAACAATCAATGTAACGGCAAATCACGGGGACTTAGAAATCAACTAACAATCAATGTAACGGCAAATCACGGGGACTTAGAAATCAACTAACAATCAATGTAACGGCAAATCACGGGGACTTAGAAATCAACTAACAATCAATGTAACGGCAAATCACGGGGACTTAGAAATCAACTAACAATCAATGTAACGGCAAATCACGGGGACTTAGAAATCAACTAACAATCAATGTAACGGCAAATCACGGGGACTTAGAAATCAACTAACAATCAATGTAACGGCAAATCACGGGGACTTAGAAATCAACTAACAATCAATGTAACGGCAAATCACGGGGACTTAGAAATCAACTAACAATCAATGTAACGGCAAATCACGGGGACTTAGAAATCCACTAACAATCAATGTAACGGCAAATCACGGGGACTTAGAAATCCACTAACAATCAATGTTACGACAAACCACGGGGATCTAGAAATCAACTAACAGTTAATGTTACGGCAAACCTACGGGACTTAGAAATCAACTAACAATCAATGTAACGGCAAACCACGGGGACTTAGAAATCCACTAACAATTAATGTTACGGCAAACCACGGGGATCTAGAAATCAACTAACAGTTAATGTTACGGCAAACCTATGGGACTTAGAAATCAACTAACAATCAATGTTACGGCAAACCACGGGGACTTAGAAATCCACTAACAATTAATGTTACGGCAAACCACGGGGACTTAAAAATCAACTTACAATTAATGTTAAGGCAAACCACGGGGACTTAGAAATCAACTAACAATTAATGTTACGGCAAACCACGGGGACTTAGAAATCAACTAACAATCAATGTAACGGCAAACCACTGGGACTTAGAAATCCACTTACAATCAATGTAACGGCAAATCACGGGGACTAAAACATCAACTAACAATCAATGTAAAGGCAAATCACGGGGACTTAGAAATCAACTAACAATCAATGTAACGGCAAATCACGGGGACTTAGAAATCAACTAACTAACGGCAAATCACGGGGACTTAGAAATCAACTAACAATTAATGTTACGGCAAACCACGGGGATCTAGAAATCAACTAACAATTAATGTTACGGCAAACCACGGGGATTTAGAAATCAACTAACAGTTAATGTTACGGCAAACCTCCGGGACTTAGAAATCAACTAACAATCAATGTTACGGCAAACCACGGGGACTTAGAAATCAACTAACAATTAATGTTACGGCAAACCACGGGGATTTAGAAATCAACTAACAGTTAATGTTACGGCAAACCTACGGGACTTAGAAATCAACTAACAATCAATGTAAAGGCAAATCACGGGGACTTAGAAATCAACTAACTAACGGCAAATCACGGGGACTTAGAAATCAACTAACAATTAATGTTACGGCAAACCACGGGGACTTAGAAATCCACTAACAATTAATGTTACGGCAAACCACGGGGACTTAGAAATCAACTAACAATTAATGTTACGGCAAACCACGGGGATCTAGAAATCAACTAACAGTTAATGTTACGGCAAACCTCCGGGACTTAGAAATCAACTAACAATCAATGTAGCGGCAAACCACGGGGACTTAGAAATCCACTAACAATTAATGTTACGGCAAACCACGGGGATCTAGAAATCAACTAACAATTAATGTTACGGCAAACCACGG
The DNA here is from genome assembly GCF_002113885.1 of Mizuhopecten yessoensis. Classification (NCBI taxonomy): domain Eukaryota; kingdom Metazoa; phylum Mollusca; class Bivalvia; order Pectinida; family Pectinidae; genus Mizuhopecten; species Mizuhopecten yessoensis. Next base: position 311,982 of record NW_018408482.1, read on the forward strand.
GGACTTAGAAATCCACTAACAATTAATGTTACGGCAAACCAGGGGGACTTAGAATTCCACTAACAATTAATGTTACGGCAAACTACGGGGACTTCCACTAACAAAGTATACCACCTTGTACCTTAAAAGAAGAACGTTAAATTATCACACGAACTATAAATAGCTGATCGTGACATGACAATACAAACCGATGTTCGCAGCTCATTCCTTATTCGTCGCGTTAAAAGTAGTTGTAAAGGTGCACCTATTGTTTGTCCTGTTCATATTATGTTAGATTGTTGTAGAGCTGTATTCGTTGTTCGTCATGACATAGAGGTTTGTTAACCTGAATTTCGTCTTTGTAATGTTGCCGAAGATTATTGGTTGTCATGTTTTAGATTGTTGTTGACCTATACTTATCGTTTTGGATGGCCTACCTTGTAGGTTCCAAGCTTTCCGTGTTTGTCAATATGAGATGGTTTCTGAATACTGAGTAATATTCATTGTTTGTTACTTAAAAATTGTTTTTGGCCTACATTTGGTGTTTGTAAATTTGTTTTAAAGAACTAGTGACCTGCATTCCTGATTTGTCGTGTTACAACTTGTTGGTGACGTCCTTGTTTGTTACTTTTTGTATTGCTGTAAGCCTGCATTCATTATTTATTACTTTTTTATTGTGGTAAGCCTGCATTCATTATTTATTACTTTTTATTGTGGTAAGCCTGTATTCATTGATTATTACTTTTTAAATTCTTGTTAGCCTACATTCATTGTTTGTTAAATTGTTAAAAGCGCTTGTGACCTACATTTTTTATTTGTTACTTTTTAGGTTGTAGCTGGCCTTTATTAACGTTTTGTTAAATTTCATATTCTTGTTGGCCTATATTCGTTGTTTGTTAAATTGCTTAAGAGTACTTGTGACCTGCATTTTTTGTTTGTTACTTTTTAGATTGTTTGTGATCTGAATTCTTTGTTTGTTACTTTTTAGATTGTTTATGATCTAAATTCTTTGTTTGTTACTTTAACGGTTTCTGTTGATTTACATTCATTGTTTTTATTTATAGGTTGATGCTGACCTACATTTATTGCTTGTTAAATTGTTAGAGTTTTGTTGGTGAACTGCATTCTTTGTTGTTGTTATTTTTAGACTGCTGATGACCTGTATTCCTTGTTTGTTACTTTTAAGGTTCTTGTCGGCTGACATTTCGTGTTGTTACTTTTAAGATTATTGTCGGCCAACATTCATTTTTGCAACATTCATTAATTGTTACTTTTGAAATTGATGGTGACCTGCATTCCTTGTTTGTTACTTTTTAGATTGTTGTCGGACTACATTCATACTAATTAAATTATTAACAGCCTACATTTCTTGTTTTTTAATTTTGTATATTGTTGTATATGCATTGTTTGTTACTTTTTTTTATTGTTTCTGACCTACATTCATTGTTTGTTACTTTTTTTCAAATTTTTGGTGACCTGCAATCTTTGTTTGTTTTGGTTTTAAAGTTCTAAAATTCAAGTTTGTTATCGGTCTTTCTCAACAAGTATTTCGCAGATCTTTCTCAATTTATATATATATATATATATTTACCTGCTTGTGAATATTTCATTTTAAGACTGATCGTAAGAACAAGATGATTGCCAGGTAGCCATGTTGGACTTGAAATGTTAAGTTTGGTACTTGCCAGATCCTCCTTAAATTTCAAAATTTATAAAAATATAAATAAGGTAGCATCCTTTTTGAAAGTAACATCGGTCATAGATGGGAGTTAAGTTAAGGCACTTCCAAACTCCAGATCATCACACCTTCTTGACTAGATTGGATATCGTGTTACATGTCTCCCTCAGCTACTTAACCAAAGCCAACACTATTGTAACAGTGGGAGTTTATGACAGAGGATATCAAGCACTTATAGCAGTACCAATCGGTCAATTGTGAATTGTCAATACATTCCTGTTCTGGCATGTCTAAACATCTCCTAACTTTACATCTAAACATCACATAAGTTGGAGTTGGAAGAAATGTAAAAGAACTAAAAACGTATCGACGTCTCAATATATCTTGGATGTATGATAATGGCTGGAAGAAGAAACAGTACCGTTATAAGTGGTACTCACGTCTGTCTTTAAAATTTCGCAGAGTAGATTCCCAGATTCTTTTGATAATTTACTCTTAAACGTTCTTCCTTTCGAAAGATATGTGTCGATGTGTGTCGATGGATAAAACGGAATTAAAAACGAGGTGAAGTAGCAGCAGAGTCGCCGTCGGCGAATCTTTCGCTGCCGCCATTTTGTCTGCTAAGGATTTCATATATTAAACGATGCATCGCCAGGAAAGACACTTGGCCAGACGGCAGACTATTTAGAGTCTTGACACCAGACGGCAGACTATTTAGAGTCTTGACACCAGACGGCAGACTATTTAGAGTCTTGAGCGCCTGAAGTTGATATTGCAAAAGATACAAGACAAGAAAATTAACAGAAAAAGAGAAGTAACCGAATCATGGACAGGGAGTGTTCGTCAAATCATGAAAAACAACATGAAAAAGAAACCTTTTTTTTTCTCCATTTTCCTAAAGTTGCATTTGTAAATAATGTATGTATAATGCAACATAAATGCATATGATAAAACATATAATGATTTTTTTAATTGCATTTTAAGTACTTGACCGGGACATCGTCGTGTGAACATGCCAAACGTTACATGACAATCAAAGAGAAAAAACAAGAACACAATTTTGTGGTTTTATTTTTACAAATAGAAATAACATAGTTCAAATGTAGAAACATGCACTTATCAACTTATCAGCACATACAGAAACATTCAACGACTTGTCGAGACCCTTCTCAAAAAGACAAAATACATATTAGAAATATATTATTAATCTCATCTGAAAAAGTAAAATTCCTAAAATATAATTCATGATGTTTTTAAATTATAATTTAGTCAAATTAAAAATATGGATATCTGGTATAATTATCTTACCATGAGATCAAGTACGATACATATGATAAATTCACAAAAATGACACAAATACTCTAATTTCAAATGTAATGTCGAACAACCTTGACATCAAGTTTCTCATGATATTGTGGCGTTGTTTCACTAACGTTTTATCGTCCTCTTTGTCGCACTTAAATAAGTTGCTCGTGATGTTTTACAATGTAATCCTTATTGACGAAAATTTAAAAAACAATGATCAAACGCTTAAAAATCAGGGCTTTTGTATATATCACGTCTCAAGCAGTGATTTTTAACAGACTACTTATTTCTTTTCTTTAAGTTTATTGTTTTGCCAAATAGAAATAACATTCCTACAAATACAGAAATATACACTTACCAACACATACAGAATATCAGAGGGTTTGTCACCACTAGACCTTCCTCAAAATGATAAATGATTTAAATTATTAAAAAACGCTATTTCAAATATCAATTTAAATTTATCACTGTATTTATCATTATAAGTTTTTAATACTTCGAAATATGAATGTTCGATGCACTAACCAAAGTACTCAAGTTTGTCTTGTTATCCATATTCACATGTCTAATTGGTCATTGTTTTCTGTAATTTGACATATTGATTTCACAAAATATCAGCGGGGTGATACTAATATTTGAAATAGTTTATACAAAACGAATAATAGAAAGCCTTCCGTCTATAGCACATCACTTATACAATATACAATAACAATAGTAAAATAACCAGCTTCGATTTATATAAAAAGTTTGCAAAAATATCCACCATTAACGAATAATCTAAGAAGACCACTTTCCTGTGAAACAAACAGTAAACACGAACCAATGATTTTATATCAAGTAACAATGTCCCATTTGACTTGACAAAACATAAGCTATATATTATAAACACAACGTTAAATCCCGTTAACCAACAGCTTCATATGAACAGTGAAATAAAATGAGATCAGTGCATTTCCCTGCCCATGATTTCGAAACTGCAACGCCAACTTAAAATCTAAATATAAAAGGATCTTCTCTTATAAGGACGTGTTCAAATATCATTTATAGGTTTTGAATAAAGGACCTATTTGGAAGCAATTTTGAGTATCATAAAAATGCTATTAATGGTTTTTGTTTTGACCGTATGCCGAACAAATGCATACGCTATCTTCTAAACGTTATATCAGAAATGTATGCATGTTTGCATATTTGAACACAATCCGATTTTTATCCTAAATTGTGGAAGTATAATCCTTTAAACTAATACTTTATCCAAGAAAAGAAATTTGGTTACTCCTACCCCTTATTTTCAAATGGAACAATATTCATTTTTTCACCAAATTTTGCAGATTTGACGATTGATATCTTTATATTCAATGGATCAAAGGAAAATGTTGGACTGTTTCTGTTTTTGACATATCATTTGTGTGATTTGTTTCAATTTTTGTGGGATCAAAAACCAATAATAAACGTCAATATGATATAATTTTCCACTTTGTTTTATATGATTTTTGTTATTTTAACATTTGAAACTTGCACAGTAAAACTCAACAGTAACAGTTGTAGTGATAAAACTATGGTCAAACGGTGAACTTTTAGTGATAAATCTATGGTCAAAAGGTGAACTTTTAGTGATAAAACTATGGTCAAACGTTTGACTGTTAGGGATAAACCTATGGTCAAATGGTGAACTTTTAGTGATGAAACTATGGTCAAACGGTGGACTGTAAGGGATAAATCTATGGTCAAATGGTGAACTTTAAGTGATAAATCTATGGTCAAAAGGTGAACTTTTTGTGATAAATCTATGGTCAAAAGGTGAACTGTTAGGGATAAATCTATGGTCAAATGGTGAACTTTAAGTGATAAATCTATGGTCAAAAGGTGAACTTTTTGTGATAAATCTATGGTCAAAAGGTGAACTGTTAGGGATAAATCTATGGTCAAATGGTGAACTTTAAGTGATAAATCTATGGTATAAAGGTGAACTTTTAGTGATAAATCTATGGTCAAATGGTGAACTTTTAGTGATAAATCTAAGGTCAAAAGGTGAACTATTAGTGATAAATCTAAGGTCAAATGGTGAACTTTTAGTGATAAAACTATGGTCAAATGGTGAACTTTTAGTGATAAAACTATGGTCTAAAGGTGAACTTTCAGAGAAAAAAATTTGATCAAAAGGTGAACTTCTAACGCTGCACTGGGATATTCACGAATGATTGTCAAATTGGTCATTATTTAAAACTTTCTTAAAATCAGTAGGCATCTAGTTTTAACACTTTTTCAGATGCATGTTTGCTTTTAAAATAGATGATAATTTGTTACATTTTATTATATTTTTTATACACAAGACCAAAACGAGATTGAAAGTGGTTTAAACCTCAGAAGAGTTCTTCATTAAGTTTAACGTTTGCATACGAGCTGGCAATCAACGAAGGATGTAATTATTCCCTGAGTCATTGTTAACTTATCATGACAAAGTGTTGTCAACCAGCTGTTACATAACCAGGGAAGCTGAAGTCAGACAATAATGTTAATCATCCGATTAGTTAACACTCACACGTTTACACTATGGAATGTGAGAGTGTGAGTTGGCGCATTGCTGCATAATGGACATATATACAGGATGCGGTACGATAATGCATTAGTGTAATTTACACAATGTCATAGATACTTTGAAATATAACAATATCAAACCATTTACTTCAATCAATGAAATACAATAAGAAAATACAGCAAAGCGATTGGTCACCAGTTACATTAACATTATAAACGTCTTTACAAATCATCCAAAGCGTAATAAAACCCAGTTGGTAAAGGCTCATAAATACAACTCTGTGATTGCTGAAATCTAATCACCACAAACTTATGTCTGAATTGAAATTTTCAGAACAACGATGTCAATCACCCAACAATTGTAAAGACAAGCGAAATCACGTGGTAGTTTGGAACATATATAAATACTAAATTAGCGCTCTGCTCAATTTTGAAAGTACAAAGTACGTCCAACGATACTTTTTGTCATTTCAAGGCTCGAAGACAATTTAAATATAAGGCTTTTGTAAAGTAATGATGAACGTGAAGAAATTCTTTAAAATAAACATGATTTTATCTTTATTACGTACAACAACTGTCATTCTATACTTCGTAAAAAATGTAAACAAAAATAGCGTGGCTGTTCGAATAGTTATATAAACAAGGTGTTGATACAGATAACGCTATAAGTAATGTCCTATTATTGTGGTACAACATTCTTATATAACTGGTCTATAATACTGTCAGGATATCTCGGAATGTATGAGGAGTGATAACACTTACAAATTTATAACAATATTTAATATATAAACAATACAAGTTGAAGTCGCTATGTTTGAATATGTATGAAAATGTATAAATATAAACATGAAAAAAACATGATATCATAAAAAAACCACGGAATCTCTCTGACCAGTCCCGGACCAGCCGGCCTGTATCAACACACAGAATAGCACCTATTTATTGCCTTTAACTCATGATCTCTGTTGTGTCTACAAAAAACAATTTTCGTCAGTTTGAATGTCAATTTAATTAATTTAATTTGAAACTTGCATTGGTAAATAATAACTCCACAACTTTTTTCTAAAGGAATAAGTCAAATGTTTAACACAATTCTTTTGTTTGACAAAATGATAATATTACACCTACTGGATGACATAATGAGTAGGCACAAAAACAAAGGAATACACTGTCAAAGTTCAATGTTAAAGTATCCCTGGATACATGTCTAGGGAGCATTGACTGCTTAGGAACTTGTAAACTAACATGATCAAATTTCCACATTAAGAAAATAACGTCTGTGTGACGATGTTTATACTTACGTTCCATTACAGCATTTGGTCAAATGATAATCAAAAAAGGCAAAAGCAAGTGATCTGGTAAGTCGGAGCCCATGCACCTTTCCCTGGTAGTTTCAGAAGTATCTGTAAACCGACGTTGGAAGTATTTGAAAGGAAAGAAGGCAATGCTGCTTTGAGTATGGACAATCTGCTATTCAGATATCAACCTCATCAAGTTCCGGTAACTTGCAGTATTGATGTTTCTATTTCAAAGCACCAAGTTCCAGTTTCTGTGTGTCATTTCGGCTTACCTTCTGAATTTGTAGAGGTCACACAAATCAACTTGGAGTTGATAGTAAGAGCGTTAACTGACCGATAGTAAGTGAGTTGGTAAGCCAGTAGCCGTGTCCGCCTCTACACAACATCCGGTGGCAGGTAATGGGGACAAGTGATGATCGTGAGGCGTTTCAGTGGGACAGACCTCGGCTGTCCGGGTTTCCATGGTACGAATATCTGTTCTTGTTGGTATTAAGCCGTATACTCCAAGCTCGATTCGATCACGACAGCGAGAAGATCTATGTTCTGTCAGGCCCATCAGGAAGCTTTTGTTATCCTTTTCACGTCGCCTTCGACATATCATAGCTTTAATCTCGCGCCTGAAATTAGAGTTGAACCATCCATAAATGATAGGGTTGATACAGACCGAGCTCATGGCAAGTAAATGGCAAACAGCTTTCAGCCAGTTAAAATTTATTCCCGTAAAAAGATGATAGTTGAGATCCGCAAGGAGATTTATTAGTGTAAGGGGTAGCCATGTAATGGCAAAAGATACTGTAATAGATGTCAAAAGGATTATGTTTTTCCTCTGTCGTAATAGATTACGTCTACTTCGGTGAAGTTCTCGTGAATACGAAGGTTTTGATTCTATATGAGTTCGTATAAATTTGCAAATGAGGATGTGTAAAGAAACTATAACTATCATTGGGAATATAAAATGAATGCCTAATATCACAGAGGCGTAACTCTTCCTAGCTATATCCGAGCTCCAATTCTCTAAACAAGATGAGAACAAAAATATTCCTTTAGTAATGTAGACGTCTTCAACCTCGTGAAAAACGAACATTGGAAGTGCTAAGGCGAGTGATACCATCCACACCATTGGGAAAATATACATGAGGCGCGTTCGATCACGAGTGGCATTGGCACAATGAACTATGGCCCTGTATCTGTCCACGGCTATCAACATAATGGTAAAGGTGGACACGAAAACGTAGATTGTCTGTAAAGTAGGCACAAGTTTACACACGATTTCACCAAGTGGCCAATGTTTCATAATCAATCGTACCACAGTGAAAGGAATACATAAGACGGAAGTGAGAATGTCCGACAGAGACAAGTTCATAATGTACCAATTCCTACAAGACTTGAGATTTTTCTTCTTGATGATAATGTAACACATTGCAGCATTCCCCGTAGTCCCGAACACTGTGATGAGACAAAAGCCGAATACGAGGATACAAACACTCACGGATCCGAACCAGTTGTTCGAGAACTCAACATGGGACTGAATCCGCCAAAAATCCGTGACGGAAAAATTGGTAGTGTCAAGCATATCGTCGTCAGGAAGTTGTAACCCATCTGGCGCATGCGCAGTCGATCGGCTGTGAGTAGTATTCGTCCCCATCAGTTTGCCTGTAACAGAAATCGAAGTCTTAATGTGTTAGAAGATTTGTTTTGATAACATGTATTAGGACGTGAAGTACTTAATTTGGACATGGATACATATATCCTGATTTTACATCAAATTATTGATTTCATATTGTAATATCCATATCGCGGACGATTGAAATCGAGTAAATGTTGCACGTCAGTATTTGACAGTAACGAAAGTCTAAAGTAACTTAGAAAACATTATTCAATCAATCAACATATTGATCAATTTGTAACCGTTTAGTTTGATACTTTTCCTCAAAAAGTGTTGCAAGTTTCCTTCCTATTCAAGCATCAGACCAAATCTAATGATGTTATTGATTTATGTACAGTTGGCGTCAATTCTTGAATTCGACCGCACACACTAATATATTTTTTTACCAATGAAAACCAAATTCTAAATTTTGTTAAAACATAAATCTTGACAACAGTGAAAATATCCCCATTGGTCACATGTTATGTTTTAAGCTAGCGATCAATCAGAACAGTCATTTCTACATACTATGTTATTAGAGGCCTAATTTCTGTCCAACGGAAGATCGCAGTTACGACAGCAGAGTCGTATTTAGAAATCTTAGATACATGTGTGTATTTATAAAAGCGATCGTATTTAGTAATCCGGGGTACATGTGTATTTACATAAATGATCTTATTTAGTAATCTTAGATACATGTCTTTTTACATAAGTGATCGTATTGAGTAATCTGAGATACATGTGTATTTTTATAAGCGATCGTATGTAGTAATCCAAGATACAGGTGTATTTACATAAGTGGTCGTATTTAGTAATCTTAGATCCGTGTGTATTTTTATAAGCGATCGTATTTAGTAATACAGGATAAATGTGTATTTACATAAATGATCTTATTTAGTAATCTTAGATACATGTCTTTTTACATAAGTGATCGTATTGAGTAATCTGAGATACATGTGTATTTACATACGTGATCTTAATTAGTAATCTGAGATACATGTGTATTTACATAAGTGATCTTATTTAGTAATCTGATATACATGTGTATTTACATAAGTGATCTTATTTAGTAATCTGAGATACATGGGTATTTACATAACTGATCGTATTTAGTACTCTAAGATATATGTGTATTTATATAAGTGATCGTATTTAGTAATCTTAGATACGTGTGTATTCACATAAATGATCTTATTTAATAATCTGAGATACATGTGTATTTACATACGTGATCTCAACTAGTAATCTGAGATACATGTGTATTTACATAAGTGATCCTAGTAATCCAAGATCCAGGTGTATTTACATAAGTGGTCGTATTTAGTAATCTGAGATATATGTTATTTACATATCTGAGATACATGTGTATTTACATAACTGATCGTATTTAGTAATCTATGATATATGTGTATTCACATAAGCGATCGTATTTAGTAATACAGGATAAATGTGTATTTACATAAATGATCTTATTTAGTAATCTCACAAACAGATGTATTTATCACCCTCAGACACGATACAGAAACATCACCCTCAGACACTTTAGTAATCTTAGATATATGTGTATTTGCATAAGTGATCGTATTTAGTACTCTAAGATATATGTGTATTTAGTAATCTTAGATATATGTGTATTCACATAAGTGATCATATTTAGAAATCTGAGATATATGTGTATTTAGATAAGTGATCGTATTTAATAATCTTAGATACGTGTGTATTCACATAAATGATCTTATTTAATAATCTGAGATATATGTGTATCTACATAAGTGATCGTATTTAATAATCTTAGATACGTGTGTATTCACATAAATGATCTTATTTAGTAATCTCACAAACAGATGTATTTATCACCCTCAGACACGATACGCCAACATCACCTTCAGACATGATACACCCACATCACCTTCAGACACGAGTCACTAACATCACCCTCAGAGTGTATTTACATAAGTGATTGTATTTAGTAATCTAAGATATATGTTTATTCACATAAATGATCGTATTTAGTAATCTTAGATACGTGTGTATTTACATAAGTGAACGTATTTATTAATCTTAGATATATGTGTATTTACATAAGTGGTCGTATTTAGTAATCTGAGATATATGTATATTTACATAAGTGATCGTATGAAGTAATCTAAGATACATGTGAATTTACATAAGTGATCGTATTTAGAAATCTGAGATACATGTGTATTTACATAACTGATCGTATTTAGTACTCTAAGATATATGTGTATTTATATAAGTGATCGTATTTAGTACTCTAAGATATATGTGTATTTATATAAGTGATCGTATTTAGTACTCTAAGATATATGTGTATTCACATAAGTTATCGTATTTAGTAATCTAAGCTATATTTGTATTTACATAAGTGATCCTATTTAGTAATCTAAGATATATGCGTATTCACATAAGTGATCGTATTTAATAATCTAAGATACATGTGTATTTACATACGTGATCTCAACTAGTAATCTGAGATACATGTGTATTTACATAACTGATCGTATTTAGTACTCTAAGATATATGTGTATTCACATAAGTTATCGTATTTAGTAATCTAAGCTATATTTGTATTTACATAAGTGATCCTAGTAATCCAAGATCCAGGTGTATTTACATAAGTGGTCGTATTTAGTAATCTGAGATATATGAGTATTTACATAAGTGATCGTATTTGGTAATCTGATATACATGTGAATTTACAATAGTGATCTTATTTAGTAATTTTAGGTACATGTCTTTTCACATAAGTGATCATATTTAGTAATCTGAGATATATGAGTATTTACATAAGTGATCGTATGAAGTAATCTAAGATACATGCGTATTTACATAACTGATCGTATTTAGTAATCTTAGATATATGTGTATTCACATAAGTTATCGTATTTAGTAATCTAAGCTATATTTGTATTTACATAAGTGATCGTATGAAGTAATCTAAGATACATGCGTATTTACATACGTGATCTCAACTAGTAATCTGAGATACATGGGTATTTACATCAGTGATCGTATTTAGTAATCTATGATATATGTGTATTCACATAAGTGATCGTCTTTAGTAATCTAAGATATATGCGTATTCACATAAGTGATCGTCTTTAGTAATCTAAGATATATGTATATTCACATAAGTGATCGTATTTAGAAATCTGAGATATATGTGTATCTACATAAGTGATCGTATTTGGTAATCTGATATACATGTGTATTTACATACGTGACCTTAATTAGTAATCTGAGATACATGTGTATTTACATACGTGACCTTAATTAGTAATCTGAGATACATGGGTATTTACATAAGCGATCGTATTTAGTAATACAGGATAAATGTGTATTTACATAAGTGAACGTATTTATTAATCTTAGATATATGTGTATTCACATAAGCGATCGTATTTAGTAATCTAAGCTATATTTGTATTTACATAAGTGATCCTAGTAATCCAAGATCCAGGTGTATTTACATAAGTGGTCGTATTTAGTAATCTGAGATATATGTGTATTTACATAAGTGATCGTATTAAGTAATCTAAGATACATGTGTATTTACATAACTGATCGTATTTAGTAATCTAAGATATATGTGTATTCACATAAGTGAGCGTATTTAGTAATCTGAGATATATGTTATTTACATAAGTGATCGTGTTTAGTAATCTGAGATATATGCGTATTTACATAAGTGATCGTGTTTAGTAATCTGAGATATATGTGTATTTACACAAGTGATCGTATTTAGTAATCTTAGATACATGTCTTTTCACATAAGTGATCATATGTAGTAATCTAAGATATATGTGCATTCACATAAGTGATCGGATTTAGTAATCTAAGATATATTTGTATTTACATAAGTGATCGTATTAAGTAATATATGTGTATTTACATAAATGATCGTATTTAGTAATCTGAGATATATGTGTATTTACATAAATGATCTTATTTAGTAATCTGAGATACAAGTGTATTTACATAAGTGATCGTATTGAGTAATCTAAGATATATGTGTATTCACATAAGTGATCGTATTTAGTTATCTGAGATACATGTGTATTTAAATAAGTGATCGTATTTAGTTATCTGAGATACATGTGTATTTAAATAAGTGATCGTATTTAGTTATCTGAGATACATGTGTATTTACATAAGTGATCGCATTGAGTAATCTAAGATATATGTGTATTCACATAAGTGATCGTATTTAGTAATCTGAGATACATGTCTATTTACATAAGTGACCTTATTTAATAATCTGAGATACATGTGTATTTACATAAGTGATCGTATTTAGTTATCTGAGATACATGTGTATTTACATAAGTGATCGTATTTAGTAATCTGAGATATATGTCTATTTACATTAGTGATCTTATTTAGTAATCTCACAAACAGATGTATTTATCACCCTCAGACACGATACACCAACATCACCATCAGATACGATACACCAACATCACCCTCAGACACGATACACCAACATCACCTTCAGACATGATACACCAACATCACCTTCAGACACGATACACCAAAATCACCCTCAGACACGATACACCAACATCACCTTCAGACACGATACACCAACATCACCTTCAGACACGATTCACTAACATCACCCTCAGACACGATACACCAACATCACCTTCAGACACGATACACCAGCATCACCCTCAGACACGATACACTAACATCACCCTCAGACACGATTACACCAACATCACCTTCAGACACGATACACCAACATCACCCTCAGACACGATACACCAACATCACCTTCAGACACGATACACTAACATCACCCTCAGACACGATACACCAACATCACCTTCAGACACGATACACCAACATCACCCTCAGACACGATACACCAACATCACCTTCAGACACGATACACCAACATCACCCTCAGACACGATACACCAACATCACCTTCAGACACGATACACCAACATCACCCTCAGACACGATACACCAACATCACCTTCAGACACGATACACCAACATCACCCTCAGACACGATACACCAACATCACCTTCAGACACGATACACCAACATCACCCTCAGACACGATACACCAACATCACCTTCAGACACGATACACTAACATCACCCTCAGACACGATACACCAACATCACCTTCAGACACGATACACCAACATCACCTTCAGACACGATACACCAACATCACCCTCAGACACGATACACCAACATCACCTTCAGACACGATACACCAACATCACCCTCAGACACGATACACCAACATCACCTTCAGACACGATACACCAACATCACCCTCAGACACGATACACCAACATCACCTTCAGACACGATACACCAACATCACCCTCAGACACGATACACCAACATCACCTTCAGACACGATACACCAACATCACCCTCAGACACGATACACCAACATCACCTTCAGACACGATACACCAACATCACCCTCAGACACGATACACCAACATCACCTTCAGACACGATACACCAACATCACCCTCAGACACGATACACCAACATCACCTTCAGACACGATACACCAACATCACCCTCAGACACGATACACCAACATCACCTTCAGACACGATACACCAACATCACCCTCAGACACGATACACCAACATCACCTTCAGACACGATACACCAACATCACCCTCAGACACGATACACCAACATCACCTTCAGACACGATACACCAACATCACCCTCAGACACGATACACCAACATCACCTTCAGACACGATACACCAACATCACCCTCAGACACGATACACCAACATCACCTTCAGACACGATACACCAACATCACCCTCAGACACGATACACCAACATCACCTTCAGACACGATACACCAACATCACCCTCAGACACGATACACCAACATCACCTTCAGACACGATACACCAACATCACCCTCAGACACGATACACCAACATCACCTTCAGACACGATACACCAACATCACCCTCAGACACGATACACCAACATCACCTTCAGACACGATACACCAACATCACCCTCAGACACGATACACCAACATCACCCTCAGACACGATACACCAACATCACCCTCAGACACGATACACCAACATCACCCTCAGACACGATACACCAACATCACCCTCAGACACGATACACCAACATCACCCTCAGACACGATACACCAACATCACCCTCAGACACGATACACCAACATCACCCTCAGACACGATACACCAACATCACCCTCAGACACGATACACCAACATCACCCTCAGACACGATACACCAACATCACCCTCAGACACGATACACTAACATCACCCTCAGACACGATACACCAACATCACCCTCAGACACGATACACCAACATCACCCTCAGACACGATACACCAACATCACCCTCAGACACGATACACTAACATCACCCTCAGACACGATACACCAACATCACCCTCAGACACGATACACCAACATCACCCTCAGACACGATACACCAACATCACCCTCAGACACGATACACTAACATCACCCTCAGACACGATACACCAACATCACCCTCAGACACGATACACCAACATCACCCTCAGACACGATACACCAACATCACCCTCAGACACGATACACCAACATCACCCTCAGACACGATACACCAACATCACCCTCAGACACGATACACTAACATCACCCTCAGACACGATACACCAACATCACCCTCAGACACGATACACCAACATCACCCTCAGACACGATACACCAACATCACCCTCAGATACGATACACCAACATCACCCTCAGATACGATACACCAACATCACCTTCAGATACGATACACTAACATCACCCTCAGACACGATACACCAACATCACCCTCAGACACGATACACCAACATCACCCTCAGACACGATACACCAACATCACCCTCAGACACGATACACCAACATCACCCTCAGATACGATACACCAACATCACCCTCAGATACGATACACCAACATCACCCTCAGACACGATACACCAGCATCACCCTCAGATACGATACACCAACATCACCGTCAGACACGATACACCAACATCACCCTCAGATACGATACACCAACATCACCCTCAGACAGATTTTACTAAGAGTTTAATAAATCATTTGATTATTGTCAAAAAACTTCGTTGAGATATTTGACTAAACAGGTATGTATAATGCTTGATGGTGTTCTATAAATATTGGTAACCAATTTGGTGACACTTGGATGACCTAGATACTACCACCAGATAAACATCCGACTAAAAGTGGCAATGCGTGATCATGTGCGCGTCATTACATCGAAAGAAACGGATGGACGCGGACCAGGCAATACGTCAAAACAGATTAGTTATGTCCCTGTTACCAAGACAATATTCCCAGATGTCTCAACGGAAACACATGCAGTTCTGTCTAACACCAAAATCCAGGAGATGTCTGGGAGAAGCTCTCCATTACGGGCGATAGATTACCAGTGAGGCAAACAAAATCGGACTCGGAATATTGAACGAGCATAGACAAGTGCTCTATCATAACTAATCAGTAATATGCACGGTTAACAGGAAAAACGTTAGCCGTTATACATATATGTAATTACATATTGATTTATACTGTCCACCACTAATAACGGCAAAGGTCTCACCAGGTAAAACAATACAAGATACAACGTAAAATCAATGTCTTTACAAGCTTGAAGGAATGGTTTGTTTTGGTTTGTTTTTATTTTGTTTAACGTCCTTTTAACAGCTAAGGTCATTTAAAGACGTGCCTCCATGTGTATTATGACTGAATGCACGTGTGTATGTGTGCTTGAGATAGGGTATGTTGGTGTAATTGCCTCCTTGTGATAATGCGGATCTGATGCCGATTTTATAGTGTAATCTCACTGAAATACCATACACCAACATCAACCTCAGACAGGATACACCAACATCACCTTCAGACACGAAACACCAACATCACCTTCAGACACGATACATCAACATCACCTTCAGACACTATACACCAACATCACCTTCAGACACGATACACCAACATCACCTTCAGACACATTATACTGACAACGGGTGAACCAGATGTAGCCATTACCTTAATGCTGACCGTTAAGCAGGGCTTTGGTATGCCACGGCCTGAGAACAGAACCCATTGCCTTCCTCATTTGGGCGAACGCTCAACATTAAAGCCAGGTGCGAGGTATTGCAAAGCAGGGCGCTAGGAAATAAAAGGTAAATAGAAGTAGAAAGACTGATAAAGATCCCAAATGTTTTAATGGGTGCAGCAGATTTAGTTTGGTGGCATGTACCATAAACATTGACATGCCGAGTAGGAAAATGTACGGAAACTATCTTATTTCATTTTATCAGTGAAATCCCTGATTACCCTGAATACCCTTTTATACCGGGGATTTTTTCCTCGGCACATGACAAAAGATTAATGGCACATTGGTGACAGTTGGAATCTGATTTGTTCTTGCTTTAATATTTTTGATTTTTAGAGTCGAGTTTTTCGACTCTATTGGGATTACATAATTCTCCAAAATCGAAAGGAATTACATTATCAATATTAAATTGCTGAACATTTTAACTTTAAGCCACAAACAGGCACAGCCCCAGTAATAAACAGGCACCAGACCCAGTAATAAACAGGCACCAGCCCCAATAATAAACAGGCACCAGACCCAGTAATAAACAGGCCCCAGCCCCAGTAATAAACAGGCACCAGACCCAGTAATAACCAGGCACCAGCCCCAGTAATAAACAGGCACCAGCACCAGTAATAAACAGGCACCAGACCCAGTAATAACCAGGCACCAGCCCCAGTAATAAACAGGCACCAACCCCAGTAATAAACAGGCACCAGACCCAGTAATAACCAGGCACCAGCCCCAGTAATAAACAGGCACCAGACCCAGTAATAAACAGGCACCAGCCCCAGTAATAAACAGGCACAGTAATAAACAGGCACCAGACCCAGTAACAAATAGGCACCAGGCCCCAGTAATAAACAGGTACCAGCCCCAGTAATAAACAGGCACCAGCCCCAGTAATAAACAGGCACCAGCTAAACTAAATTATCAGTATTTACGGTATCGCACTTCTGTTTGTCTTCAGCATGGTATTGTAATGAGGTAGCGCTCTAACGTCGACATCAGATCTATTGCAATGAACCAAACACACAAATATACCACCTCCAGTAAACCATCAGGCACACATACATTACACCTGTGGGCACGTCGTGTAATTGTCTTAGCTGTTAGCTGGACGAGTAAAACAATTGTTATTATATTGGTGGTCTTGTGGTGCAGTGGATAGCGCACTTGCCTTTCACCAAGGCGGCCGGGGTTCGATTCCCCGATTGGACGTGAAAAGGTAGGGGGTCACCTGCCCGATCTCGTGTGTATTCTACAGGTACTCCAGTTTCCTTCCACATTAATACTCTCCGCGCTAACATCCGGGCCAACAAGCGTTATTAATATCAGTTGTAAAATTTTGTTTCATAATTATTGTAAAATAAATAAAATTTACAAAGCCATTTTCATTAGTTCCTTCTTGACACTTGATTCTTGTAGCGAATTGAGAATGTCTTTTGTAGTGAATTTTCCCTAGGTAGAATACCATTGTTAGGCGACATAAAACTTACGTGGATCATCCCTATCGATACCAATCACTGCTCATGGGAAGGTAATTCGTCGAAAAGAGATCATTTAAAATCACAAGGTAAATTAACGGAAAATCACCACTTTAAGCATTAATGTGCACATTGAAAAGTTGAGAAAATGTTTAACCCCTCCCTTACTGGTTTGCCAGTATCACTCCTCGTAGAACGGTATTGGTTTCAATTTGTCGGTGGCAGTGAATCTGGAAAATATTGTTGCAAAAACGTTTGCAAATCGCGGGATTAAGTCGATATTAAGTTAATGCACAGCAATAAAATACAAAAAACCCAGAAGTTTAAAGAAAATAAACTGATTAGCACACTGCGTTTTCACTTCATTTCAGAAGTCAACAGAGCTTAAGTCTCGTTAGTTTTACAATGGATACCGTGTTGATCAGCATTGAGTTAATTAGGTCTTCACAACCACTGTACGGGAGTTAGCTTTGGAAACGCTATTTATTTCGGTAATTATTATAGTGACGTAGTAAAGGATTGGTCCTAGAACTGTCACTGTAAAGCGCGCCTACTGTGAACAAGTTCATGACGTCATACACACGATTACTTGTAGAACAGGTGCTCCCTCGTACAGTGGTTCACTTACCAGTTTGTAAATTTGGTGCATATTTGTAAAGCAGTTCACGTGTATGTTCGTAAAGTATTACATATGCTCGCTCGTAAAGAGGTCAACGTATTCATTCGTAAAGTGGTCTACATAATGTACACGTAATTGTTTGTAAAATGATACACGTACTCGTTCATAATGCGATAATCGTGCCAAGTCGTAGACTAGTATATGTACTGATTCGTAATGCGATGCTCGTGCAAAGTCGTAAAATAGTATATGTACTCGTTCGTAATGCGATGCTCGTGCAAAGTCGTAAAATAGTATACGTACTCGTCTCGTGCCAAGAGGTAAAAGGTTACATGTACATGTTCGTAATGAGATATTCGTGTCAGACCAAAGTATATATAAATATACCAACTATCGTGACACGACACAATCTGCACATTTAAAACATGCCTCATAGAGTGGGCCACTGAAACAATTGAACCTTAATACCTACGTCTTAATCCGAAAAAAACATTGCATTTAGAATTGACGTACATGCGAAGTATAACTGTTGTTAGTTATCTAAGAGAACACTCATAAAGTATTTCAGCATTTCAAATTGATACTTATAAATAATTATTTCCCTATATCTACATTTGGATTGTTCTGAACATTAAAAAAATGTTAATTTGACAACCATTTTCATTACAATATCAGATTGTTTCGATAAAATGAAGGGCAAAGATGCAAACGACGTGCACATTATCAATTTAAATGTTGACGATAAAGAATTAAGGCAAATATCAACCTGATTTATATCTTCAACAAGGGAAAAGTAAACAGAAACTCTAGTAGTAATGGTTGTAAGAAAACGAACGGTACCTGTATACGTCCATAGCGAGGCTGCAGCTATTTGTATGATCGATCCTCTCCCAACATTCCTGTCTGGAGGGTTTCGCTATTCCGCGCGAGTTTTATTACCGATAGGTGTTACGTAACGTCATGACCCCACTTGCCTCCGCCAGTCTTTCCTGACTTAACTTCCCGCCCTAATCCTCAGCTACTATCCTGCCTGACGAGCTACAGCAGATGTAGGTGACGAGCTGTACTGTAAACAGACGCTCGCCAAGGGTTTTACGCCGCCATTGCTGCAAAAATATTTTCACTCATCCTTTCGACTTATAAAGACACCATTTCTATGTATTTGTAACTCCGATGGCGTTCGTTTCGAATGTCAGATAATGTATGCTTAAACGTTTAAATTCGATAATTAAGAAAACATTATGAATAACACTGATTATAAGCTAACCGTTTTGTGTCCGAAATGTCACTTTGATCATAACAACATAAGACTTTATCCTGATTAACATGAGTTCACTATAGATCCAGGTAGTTTATCAGACCTTATCATGCTTAACATGAGTACACTGTAGACCCAGGTAGTTTATCATACCTTATCATGCTTAACATGAGTACACTGTAGACCCATGTAGTTTATCAGACCTTATAATTCTTTACATGAGTACATTGTAGACCATGTAGTTTATCAGACCTTATCATGCTTTACATGAGTACATTGTAGACCCGTGGATCTTATCATACCTTATCATGCTTTACATGAGTACATTGTTGACCCAGGTAGTTTATCAGACCTTATCATGCTTTACATGAGTACATTGTTGACCCAGGTAGTTTATCAGACCTTATCATGCTTTGCATGAGTACATTGTAGACCCAGGTAGTTTATCATACCTTATCATGCTTAACATGAGTACACTGAAGACCCATGTAGTTTATCAGACCTTATAATTCTTTACATGAGGACATTGTAGACCATGTAGTTTATCAGACCTTATCATGCTTTACATGAGTACACTGTCGACCCAGGTAGTTTATCATACCTTATCATGCTTTACATTAGTAAACTGTAGACCCAGGTAGTTTATCAGACCTTATCATGCTTTATATGAGTACATTGTAGACCCATGTAGTTAATCAGACCTTATCATGCTTTACTTGAGTACATTGTAGACCCGTGTATCTTATCATACCTTATCATGCTTTACATGAGTAAACTGTAGACCCAGGTAGTTTATCAGACCTTATCATGCTTTACATGAGTACACTGTCGACCCAGGTAGTTTATCATACCTTATCATGCTTTACATGGGTAAACTGTAGACCCAGGTAGTTTATCAGACCTTATCATGCTTTGCATGAGTACATTGTAGACCCAGGTAGTTTATCAGACCTTATCATGCTTTACATGAGTACACTGTAGACCCAGGTAGTTTATCATACCTTATCATGCTTTATATGAGTACATCGAGACCTAGGTATCTTATCAGACCTTATCATGTTTTACAAACGTTATCATGTCACACTTCAGGAACTAACGTTATCATGTCACACTTCAGAAACAAACGTTATCATGGCACACTTCAGGAACAAACGTTATCATGTCACGTTTCAGGAACTAACGTTATCATGTCACACTTCAGAAACAAACGTTATCATGTCACACTTCAGGAACAAACGTTATCATGTCACACCTCAGGAACAAACGTTATCATGTCACACTTCAGGAACAAACGTTATCATGTCACACTTCAGGAACAAACGTTATCATGTCACACTTCAGGAACAAACGTTATCATGTCACACTTCAGGAACAAACGTTATCATGTCACACTTCAGGAACAAACGTTATCATGTCACACTTCAGGAACAAACGTTATCATGTCACACTTCAGGAACAAACGTTATCATGTCACACTTCAGGAACAAACGTTATCATGTCACACTTCAGGAACAAACGTTATCATGTCACACTTCAGGAACAAACGTTATCATGTCACACTTCAGGAACAAACGTTATCATGTCACACTTCAGGAACAAACGTTATCATGTCACACTTCAGGAACAAACGTTATCATGTCACACTTCAGGAACAAACGTTATCATGTCACACTTCAGGAACAAACGTTATCATGTCACACTTCAGGAACAAACGTTATCATGTCACACTTCAGGAACAAACGTTATCATGTCACACTTCAGGAACAAACGTTATCATGTCACACTTCAGGAACAAACGTTATCATGTCACACTTCAGGAACAAACGTTATCATGTCACACTTCAGGAACAAACGTTATCATGTCACACTTCAGGAACAAACGTTATCATGTCACACTTCAGGAACAAACGTTATCATGTCACACTTCAGGAACAAACGTTATCATGTCACAGTTCAGGAACAAACGTTATCATGGCACACTTCATGAATAAACGTTATAATGTCACACTTCAGAAACAAACGGTATCATGTCACACTTCAGAAATACACGTTATCATGTCACACTTCAGAAACAAACGTTATCATGTCCCACTTCAGAAACTAACGTTATCATGGCACACGTCAGGAGCTAACGTTATCATGTCACACTTCAGGAACAAACGTTATCATGTCACACTTCAGGAACAAACGTTATAATGTCACATTTCAGGAACAAACGTTATCATGTCACACTTCAGGAACAAACGTTATCATGGCACAACTCAGGAACAAACGTTATCATGTCACACTTCAGGAACAAACGTTATCATGTCACACTTCAGGAACAAACGTTATCATGTCACACTTCAGGAACAAACATCATGTCACACTTCGGGGACAAACGTTATCATGACACTCTTTAGGAACAAACGTTACCATGGCACACCTCAGGAACAAACGTTATCATGTCACACTTCAGGAACAAACGTTATTATGTCGCACTTCAGGAACAAACATCATGGCACACTTCGGGGACAAACGTTATCATGACACACTTCAGGAACAAACGTTATCATGTCACACTTCAGGAACAAACATCATGTCACACTTCGGGAACAAACGTTATCATGTCACACTTCAGGAACAAACGTCATCATGTCACACTTCAGGAACAAACATCATGTCAAACTTCAGGAACAAACGTTATCATGTCACACTTCAGGAGCAAATCCATAAAGCTATAAGTAATACATGAGGATATAAAGTATAGTTGATATTGTGTTTACAGTTAAGTATCGCCAAATAGATCATAACAACACTGGAGCACCTTGAGGACTAGTACGACTTTGTTGGTGACGCCTTGTGTAACGTAAACTGACGTCGTTTTTAGCATCTACTGTATATGACGTCGTTTTTAGCATCTACTGTATATGACGTCGCTTGTTAGATATTGATAAAGAAGATTGATGTCAAAATGAGCTGATTAACTTTTTTTTCATAATTGTTGTGAAATAGATAAAGTTCAAAAAAAATATAGCCGGGATTAGGCGGGGAAGAAAGATATGGAGTTGCAGACAGGGTGGTATTCTTAGAATCGTTTCCATCGTTTCAGAATAAGTCGATTGTCCCATTTTAGACTTTTGCTGTGTATCCCAACAGAGATTAAGTATCAACGATCCACGTAGTGTTTCAAAAATTGAAATGATGCATCAATTAAACTCGAAAAAATAAAATGACCCCACGGTTTCTACTGATGTTTGACACTCTAATTGCTACGCAACGTTATTCCCGTTACGTCGCCTTAGTGTGACATTTTACGGAAATGCAATTTTTTTCATTATTGATCCCATAACAAAAGCGAAAAGTGTTTCATTCAAGACACATTCTTATCAGGACAAAATTATTTTATTTCATGTTTCCTAATTTACTTAATCATATTTCATCAAAGTTTCAATTTATGCAAAATATACGTCAAAAACAACTACTCGAGAAATTTCGGAATTTTTCATTTAACCTGTTTTACAAGAAAACGTTCTTTCAGATAAACAATTTTCTTGGTATGATAATTTCGACAAAGACACATTACAAATATAACTTTATATATCTGAAATATTTGACAATATCCTCCTGTCAACACGATAGATTCCTACCCAGCTTCCTGCTGGGTAAGCGTTACATACTCTATCTACAGGTTGTAGTTTGGAGAATGTTTTGGTAAATACTTCTGACGTCATCTGTAACGTCTTTTCTGCTTCCGTGAATCTTGTTCCTATATTTCTGTATTTTTTTCCTCGCGAATTTATGGAATTTCTTTAAAACGTCTTACCCCTTAGATGTTGTGGGTTACATGGGTTATTGTGACGTCCTCGAGGCTGTTATGGTGAAACCGAATTCTTCATTTTGTGTCGTACTATCGCTTATAAGCCGAAAATAAATGAACTTGAAAAAACGATCTGTGATATATTTTATGACATCAAGTTCTGAAAACTGAATAATACAGGGATACTTTTAGCGGGTGCCATGCTTGTTTTTGAAGCGGTGTCATCAACATCGCGCGTCGCGTCCTAGGTACATTTGCCGCTTTTATATATTTGATCAAATTAACTAGTTCCTTTTGTGTTATTCACATTAAATAACTAATCATTTTGAACTTACTTGGCTCTTTATATAGTTATATATAAAAGAAATATATGTCGATTGACGAAATCAAAAACCTTTGTTATGATAATAAACCAACGCGTTTCAGAGTGTGGTAAATCAGAGACTGTAAGGCACACATGACGTCAATCGTAGACAAACCGAACTGAGCATCAGTTATTTTACTGTATTATGGTCGAATACCACCAGTCTATTATTAATGATCGAAGTGAAAATTTTCCCCAAACAGCTAAAAAGTAATACCTCTATAATTATTGACATCTTGACATCTCCCTTCTTAATTACCATTTGACCATGCTTCCGAAAAATGACCGGCTTTAAGTATATTATTGAATAAAGTTACAAAACAAGCATATTCATTGAAGCACTTGAGGTACTTTATTCAAACTGAGAGAAAGGCAACATGTCGTACAAAGTAAACACCAATATCCACACCTACACTAGCATGATAGAGTTTCCTGAAATCCGTTTGATATATAAAAAAAAACACAATAACGATTTAAAATACATCGCCGGTTGCCGGTCTGTGCTAGCTCGTGGCGTGGCGTAGGTCAGTAGGTCAGTCATACACATTAGGCAATCGATCTTTCAGCGACAGCAAGCTTATGCTACGTTAATCATTATGTTCCCGGGCCACGGCAATCACGTTTCAGGGCAACGTCGACAAAACGGGATGGACGTGAGATCACGCGGGGGGACGGGATGGGCCAACGTGACAGGTCGTGATTGCCGTGGTTGCTAGGCCAGATTTTTTAACTGTCAAAAACAGTCACGGTGCGGATAAGAACCTAGTAGGCCGTAGTAGATAGACCGGTTGAACGCAACAAAAGTACGTGATAGACCGGAATATAACTTGGAGGCGGTCCGTAGTTGGACGGGAAGCATGTGTATTTCTCGGCATCTCACGGTCCTTTCAAGTTTTGTCAAGTTCTATCGCGTTTAGTGCGCGTTCTGTCACGGTTGGTTCACGGTTGCTGCGTGTTTTGTCCCGTTTTGCCACGTTTTGTCACGGTTCTCACGGCAAGCTAGGGTGTATGGTAGCTGTTTCGTCGCGTTCAATCCGGCGCGTCCCGGTGTGTGGCGGTTTGCGGACCCACACGGCGCGCGCGCGCGGTCTTGGAGGGAGTATATAAAAGCCAAAATCCCACGGCGCACTACGTTTCGTACACAAAATCTTCTTCATCTTGGGAATTCATGATGTTATCTCGTCGATTCATCTCAGGATATAATGATTGCTTTTGCTTGGGAGGCCTTCTTGGGCACAAACCTCCAAAGCTGCCCGGTGTCCACGTTTTATCCGTGGAAAGCCTTGACAGAGCGTGAAAAACGTGTCGGACCTTTATCAGAACGTGAGAAACGTGAGGGACCCCATCAGAACGTGACTGGCCTAGAGGAAACGTAGTGGCATTCATGGTAGACCGCGGGCCGAACCGTAGTGCGCCCTGGAGCCTCCGGGACTCAGCAGCCCCTTTCCCCCCACGGCCCGTCACGGATACCGTGACAGACCGTGGGAAAACTTGCCAATACTTGAATTCAGAGAAAAAATGGCCAAAATCCCACGGCAAACTACGTTTCGGTTAAACGGTACTGCCATGGCTGCCGGGAACATAATGTAAACGTAGCATTACTGGCGTTTACTCCTGCACGTTGAAACTCCCACTGGGATTTCTGGGATTTGTCACACTGTTCTCCGAGAAGTCTGGTACACAGCACGTTTACGTATACTGTATATCAAGGCTACATAAAGTACGACTTGTCATACAAGTTGATACGGGAAGAGTAACATTTTGTAGCAGTAAAGAGAATATGGGGTTGTTTTATTGTGTTGCTATACGTAACAAAATCTAATTCACACTGGAATGCGATGTCAGCCCAGTACAGCCTGTAACGTTATAGTGTTCTCATCAAAACAGAAAGTCGTTTGCAGTTGAAATACAATACATGTTGTGGGCGGGGGCTTGTGCGAACTTGAACCATACTGGCCGGGAGTGAGGGGACCAAGGGACGATCCAACCATCCATTTTACACCAATGATTTTCCATTTTCCTAACAACTTTTCCTAGCATCTTTAACATAAACTTTATCATTTTTTTCAACAATATGAAACAAAGTTTTTCCAACTTCTTTTTGTTGGCCCACAGTGGGTCTTAATACGGGAGCAAGTCGGAGTCATTGGGAACTGTCTAAACATGCCACTCGCTTGTGTATCATTAACTAGTGACTGTTAATAAGACACGGAGTTATCCTAAAACACTCTGTGAAGTCTGTGTACTTATTATTACATATTCAGTATCATTCAGACTTGTGTCCCCTTGGCCAGTGCCTCGAATGCGAGATACAGATCGAATGAAACAATAATATCTCGTCGTTCGGTATTACATGATTTGTAACAACCCACCCATACATAAACTTACATTAGTAAAGGTGACACATCTAGTTAACTATTTGTCTTTTTGCACAATCTTACTTTATATGTGGCTCTGTGCTATTTATAAGGTTACATGTAGCCCTGTGCTATTTATAAGGTTACATGTAGCCCTGTGCTATTTATAAGGTTACATGTAGCCCTGTGCTATTTATAAGGTTCGTTTAGTAATGTGTTATTTATGTTCGGCCCTGCGCTATTTATTAGGTTATGTTCGGCCCTGCGCTATTTATTAGGTTATGTTCGGCCCTGTGCTATTTATTGATGACTTTTTCAGAGGTCTTCACAACAAAAATTATAAATAGTACTACCAATTCAGTTGACTGAATACAGAATTCTCGAACTAGTAAAGAAAATAACTTAATGTATTTCAATGTTACCAGTAAAATACCAGATAAGGTAAGTGTGATTAGATCAATACTAAATGCGTTCTTTGCTTCTTTGCAGTGAAGTTATACGATATGTTCTATCTTCACGTGTGAACATATGAAGTCAGTTTCGATTTTATATTGGTCAATCAATATGGTATTTTCTATTTGCTTTTTTACGAAACCAGCTTTCAACATTCAAACAAGCATTGGGACTGTTTTTTTGGCATGTCATACAATAAGACATAAGCAAGAAGGAAACCCGTGAAACTAGGAGCCCAAAACAGCTTTATAGGCACGCATCCTGTAAACCCGTG
>NW_018408483.1:0-2320 GCF_002113885.1 Mizuhopecten yessoensis
CCGCACTCCACATTAACATGTAGTAATACATCTTAGATGTCTCAATACGTCTGAATTATTGCTAGTTCCAGCGTAGAGCGGCTGCTGGCGGAATATCAGAAAGGGATAAAGGGCGGATCGTAGGGAGTGATGGGTTAAGTCCGTGGTAAGTCACACAGTCCGTTTGTCACTGGTCAGTCTGACCAACACTCACGACACACTACTCACGTGAGTTGCACTCAAGCAACCGCATACACACTACATTCACACAAACAATGATAGTCACAGGTATAACAGGTTTGTGAGCCTGGTCTACATATAAATATATTGTAAAATTGTGTCTCTTTAGATCAATATGATACACAGAATGTCAAATTTAGTCCTTTCAATGTATTATGACATAATAAAACGCGGTTTTAGTTTCAATGTAAAATATAAAGAAATATGATAGACGGAAGACAAAGAGACACGAACACGATACCTCCGTACGGTAAACGGTTATGTTTTTAAAACCTTAACAATAATAAGAAAGTATAACAGAGCATACCTGATAAGTACAAGTCCATGGTAGATTGGATCTTGAGTGTAGAACACACCACATTTCCACACAACTGTGCCCGCCAGACCATCGGTAAGTCTTCCGTTGTAGTCAGCAGAATCAACAGGCTCCTGTTCCTGTTACTGTAGAAGGTGTCGGAGGCATTCCAATGTTTTAAAAAAACTGACGAGTAGAGTTCAACGAAACTTTTGTTTCGCATACTCTCTTCAATGTCTGATGTTAACACATCCCATCTCCTACTAATCAGTACCTTTAGATGAAACTTTAGATCTTCTTGACATTTCCTTTCCATTACTTCCAAACATAGCATTGCTTCTACCATCATGCAAATGCCTTTCGAATGGTAGAGGGGTGGATCTGGGTAAATTTTCTACAAAAGGTACAGAGTCACAAATGCATATTGATTCTAAAAACAGAAATGAAATGATTTTAATCAAGTAATAACAAATTATGTCTTTTGAATGTATTATTTACCTCCAGCAGATGCTGGTTTGTATACAAGGAAAACAATTTGAAAATTATAGAGTATGTTAATATTGATGAATATATTGATGCTCTCATTAATACCTATGAATGAAACTGTGACACATACTCAAAACATAACAATTCTAATAGTCGATGATTTGACATGTAAAGGGCTACGACAGTTAACAGAACAGGTCCAATATCGGTTATACCACTGACAGAACGGCTGAGTTTTTGCGGTGCTGAGAGTATATCCTGTCTATCCGCCTGACTTTGGGCCGTGACGGACCGGCTACGATGTCCTCTCCGAGATTATCTATAAAATGACACTGACAGCTTTAAGGGGTATTCGAGAAAAGCGATATGCAATTACAACCGTAATTCGTATAATAACTACTATTTTTTTTGTTTATGTGTTTTTTGTTGCATTATTGTTTCATGTTGATTGTTTATCTGTTATATGTTGTATGTAAATGTTCATGCTCATGTTTCTGTCTGTATTGATAAAGAGGCAAATCGCCCTCAAAGGAGGAGTTCCAATTTCGGCCTTCTGGTGACTATCACCGATAAGTTTCATTTTTAGCTCACCTAACCCGAAGGGCCATTTGAGCTTTTGCCGTACTGCTGCGGCCTTTGTCCGTCCGTCAACTATTTTGTTTGAACGACTTCTTCTGAAGAACTGGAGGACCTAGGGTCATGGCAGTAGGTATCTGGGATGGAGTGCTATACAGTTTTCTCATTTAAATGACCTTGACCTACTTTCAAGATCACAGGAGTCAAATATGTTAAAATATGGTAAGATCACAGGAAATAGGCCTGAACGTTTCTAGACTGTGAAACCGAAACAGCATTACAAGTATAGGTTCCTCGCTGAAATGACAGATACAACATTGAAGTATTGTAAAAAAAAAAAAGAAGAATAGCATACTATATAGTACGATGCCAATTGTATCGTTGTTGAAGAGCGTATTAGATTACGGTGAAAACCTTGCCTTTATTGTTGTGTTCTGCCTTTTTCATTTTTCACCCTGATATGTAGGGTAATTATCAAAATTCAACTTTACCTGTATGCATTATCTTTCAATTTATACAAATATTGAAATGAATTGCTCTAAACTGCAAAGTTAGAAACCAGCAAAGAGAGTCGAACAAGAATTTCAGTAAATCCTTCCGACGCGCAATCGCGGAAATATATAATAGCTAAAATTGATGAATTACAGTTAGACACATGAATATGGTTCAGATTTTAACTCATTCTTACCTGATTTCAGTTGAGAAATTTTCTTTTTCTAACTGGTGTAAACTAATAGTCTTGAA
>NW_018408483.1:6082-7814 GCF_002113885.1 Mizuhopecten yessoensis
TAAACCAAATAAAGTATGTTCGTCCTCTATTACGGAGTAAATATTACCAGAGAGAATACACATGTTCCACAATTTTTTAAATATTAAAACCACCAAACAAAATATAACAATTAAAATCAGTTTCGACAAATAATACCAGCTTGAAAATTAACAATCTAGCTTTAACTTTGAGAAGAAGCATTTTCTGGAAGGATTGTGGGCAAGACATTTGTAGAAATATCAGATTGAAAAGAAATAAATCTAGTTCTGACCTTTTCAGGAAACCGTGCTCTGTATAAGATAGCGGCCAGTATATGCTCACACCAGAACTCCGACAAGCATTTCGAACAGGAGACATATGTAATACGCTGTTTCTCAAACTTAACACTAACACTGGCATGTTCCTGCGCTTTCCTTGGACTTGTTTCTAATCGTGCTACTTGTGCAGCCAATAAAAACCCTGCAATTAATGTATTTAAATTGAATGACAAAACTTGTCAAATATACCATTGTAATTCGAAATAACGAATACTTATATGATTCTTTTTTGTTGTACATTAGATACATTTTGTAAGTATGGAACTCTACCGATGTTTCTATGTCCATATTTTTGTTATTCATGAAAAAATAAAATTAGTGTATACATTCGGAAACCATGTTATCATATTTAACATATCAAATGGGGAAAAAGAAAAACAATTATTTGAATAAAATTAATTAATATTCCAGCTGGATGCGTTTTCATCTCATGTTATCTTACGGGTATCTTTTTAATGATATTTACATTCAATTTTTATTGATTCAAAATGTTGTTTGTTAGGAATAAAAAATGTTTACCGCCTTAAGGTTTAATGTTCATTACAGTGATGATTAAATACAAAACTATGTAATAACCTACCATTTAAGTGAGCATAACCACACACCAATATAGCTTACCTATCTGTCTACATTCCTTTACTGACCCTGCTTTTACTAAACATTCTGCATGATCCCATAGATAACGATAAGATTTTGAACAAAGAGTTGCACAACTCTTTAGTTTCTTCTGGTCCACAGGGGAAGCTTTCGCACAGATCTATAAGGTAATACAGACCACATTGAGCAGGAATATTGTGTAGATCTAACATACCTAATCATTAAAACCAAATGTTAACCGAACCTGATTTCCAACTGATGCGCCATCTCTAAGGTTCAAATAAACTTTCTTTAAAAATTGTTTTGACATTTGCATCACCTCATTGAGCACGTAAAAAAGAAAGGTGTATACCACAGCGCCAACACACACAAAATGAAAGACAACAAAACCCTACGTAAATACGGTTCTTAAAACATGGCTTACGGTATTATATTGTTCAAAAGAACCTTTCTATAAATTCCTAATATAGCATGCTACTGAGAAGGTAATCAACTATACTTTCATATATGATGTAGCTTTTCACATGATTACCCTCTCTAGAAGGTGATCATCCAACGATAAATTCGTACACTCCAGCTCAGCACAACCCCAGTACTTCGATGTCTCTCGTGCAGCAAGGTCTTTGAGTGATTCGATACTAACGGTATCCGGAAGTCCTGGTTCCACGCCATTATCGTGACTATCCTGACCATCCTCACCTCTCCGTGATTCTATATGTATAGAATAGATAGGTTGAATGGAACAAACATAGTGTGTCAATTATGTTTATATATAAAGTGTAAATCAATAATTAATCAAGTGGAAGTCTTTACAAAGACCCTTCTCTCCCCCCCCCCC
>NW_018408483.1:8083-14518 GCF_002113885.1 Mizuhopecten yessoensis
AAAAAAACCAACTTCAACACAAAGTTTTTCCAATAATTATCTGACAATTGTCCATTCAAATGTTAGGGTTATTTTGTTTAAAGAATGCAATGTGGTATAATTAAAAAATGTCAGACTTAATAAAAGTTGTTTATGGTCGAACAACTAAAGTAGTACAGGATTTACAGAGAAAATACAATTAGAACTTGTTTGCTTTCTTTTTCCGTGTATTTATAACGACAGATTTATCAGCAAAAATTATGAACATCATCAACTCTTGTCCAATAAATATTTAATTTGGAACTATAACTTAAAACAAATCAGATGCATAATGACCAAAAAGAGGGAATGAAACGCTAGTAACTCAGCCTCCTAGTTCGCTTAGATATATACACATGGTATTAACGCATAATTGTATATATTTCTATATTTGGCGTTTAATATAAATACTTTTACAACTTGGCAAGTGTAGTAAGATAATGACTTGATTTTCTTTATATTGTTACAAAAAATTGCATCTTATGAGAATTAGTCCATTTCGTTATGATTTGTGTAGAACAATTTGATTTTATAAACTAGGTCAAGCGTCGTGTGTAAAAAAATACCGCGTTCATGAACCAAAACCAATACCACTATTCGGTACAATACAACATTAAAATGTATGCTATACCTGAGTGTTGGTAAAAGTCAAGAAAGGTGTAATAACTGTCCTCTGAATTCGAAGAGCTTGAGTCTGAGCTGCCTGACATTGTACAAGACTGCCACGTACGGAAAAGCAATGTCTATAAATAACCCAGTGGGATTACCTAAACACCTACTAGCATTAATGTAATGCTTAACAATTGTTAAGTATAGCCATAACTTCCGAGAACTACCAGTGAGACAAAAATAGCACCTATGTCATTTTTGTTCGTTTGCCAATATTATATTGAAATCTGTATGGCATGATACTAAATAAAACCCTACACAATGGCCTTCTTACTAGTCTGTTTCAGCATTGGACACCATATATAATAGGTTTATAATAACAGGTCTTACTAAAACAGCACGTCCACAAGTTTTGCAAATGGTTTGTATAGTTAGCATGATTTCCAAGAAACTAAATTTAAATAGTATAAGGTTTCTGTAAAAATTGCGTTTCTGGCCTTTCAGTTTTTCATAACTCAGTGTTATGATAATGAACAAATTAACTATATAAAGAGCTTCCACAATACAAATTGATATAAGTGTAGTTAACTAAGATGTTTCTTCTTAGTACCATCACCCCTGTAAGTTATAATAAGAAATAAATCCACCTGCTGTTACCTACTGCATGTATCGTAAGAGGCGACTTATGTGGGAACCACTGCAGAATTAGGGATTTGCATTTGTGTCCTCTTTTTTCGGGGACACAACAGGGACCAAAATAAATCTCTTGCGCCCATTACAATATTTGGAATCTTCTCTTCTTCTCACTACATATAATTTCCTAGCGCCTTTCTTTCCAACACCTCACTTTTGGCTTTAATGTTGTATGTGTGCACAGATGAGGAAGGCATTTGTATGCTGTGCCCAGGCCAGGAAATACAGATGTCCTTATAACTGGTAAATGGTTCACCTATTATCAGTATGATGTGAACTGGGAAATGCTGTGCTGGGTGCCTTCGGCGTGGTATTTCAGTGAGATAGTACTATTAAGTCGACATCACAAGGAGGCAAATACACCTACATATCTTGTCTCCGACAAACATACACACCTGCACGCTTACACAACACACATGGAGGCACGACCTTAAATTACTTTAGCTGTCAATAGGACGTTAAACAATATAGAACCAAACCAAACCTTATTAGTTGTGTAGTTGGACACAGCAGCGAGAGATTACCAAGGACAGGCAGGGAGGCTCGAGGGCATATTCGTTCAGCCTGAGGTTGTAATCATAAAATTTACCCATTGTCTTCATCAACATGCAACTCTTGAAATCGTGAGTGGTAATGTATCAGTCAGTAGTCAGAGAAAGCTGTTGAATATCGAAACAACAACTGTGTGAACACCGTAGATTTGGGAAGTAGGAGCTGTTTGCCAGATATTTCTAACAAAAGAGTGTTTAGATTCATATTTTTTTCACGGATTCTACTTTCTTAGATATTCATATTTATATATTTCAAAGATATCCTTCAGGGTCCGTCTCAACCGCGAACTCGGTAATTGAATTTCTTCAATGCATTGATCTCTATCCTTTTAGCCTCGTCTTCCTTCGTCTCCTCTTCTCTTTCAGTTTTTGTTAAATCGTTTCTCAAACTTATTTCGTGGAATCCCTTTTCCCCTTAATTCGCTGATGTTCTTGAGGCGATATTTCTTTGATATATTGTTTGCTTCCGGTACCTTGTATTTGCCGTGATGGGATTTAAAGTACATGCAGAGAATATCTTCTGTATAATTTTAATGTC
Organism: Mizuhopecten yessoensis; assembly: GCF_002113885.1. Lineage (NCBI taxonomy): Eukaryota > Metazoa > Mollusca > Bivalvia > Pectinida > Pectinidae > Mizuhopecten > Mizuhopecten yessoensis. Next base: position 10,493 of record NW_018408483.1, read on the forward strand.
GACTGCTTTTTTCTCGGCAGCCACAGAGGATTTATTGTCTTGAAATCTAAAAATAACTAGGTTCCTCTCACGCCTCTTGCGTTCATTCATCTCAGTTATCACTGTGATATACGATCGACGTGGTTAATAAGTTTTAGTTTATTTAAAGGAAATCGTCCATTCATGGGAAAGTGAAATCAAAATATTTCACAACCTAGTTTGTAGGTCGTCTCAAAGTGGTTCACAAATTATTATCCGTTGTTATAGGGTCTTTGCAACCAGCCAATATCTTTCTCAACTCCCTGGGGAGCATACAGCCGATGGTGCCATTTCGGCACTCAAAGCTAGCTACAATTCAATCACTGCCCAACCACGTACTCATTTACAGCTGATTAGACTAAAACAAGAGGAGTAAAATACCGTCAATACACGAGGAACTTTATATGGAATCGAAATTACAACAAAAGGGACTGAGGAGACACCAAGAAACCTATTGAACGACATTAACACATAAAACTAATATGGAATCATGTGTTCATAAGGATACGCGTTTCTTAGACTCGTCGGTATATTTATCCTGTACACTCCAGGATCGTATGTAGGTCAACAACGATCTGTAGACATTCGGAAACTAGGTCATGGATACGAATGTAAAATTTCTTCAAAAGTAAAACATTACTGCTTTATCACTAAGTCATTTAGAACCTTATGAGAAGGTGACATGAAGTGGATTAGGATAAACATTGATATAGAGATGTTATATACGATGATATTACAGATCAAATAAACTAGCAGTACACCAACGAATCCGAATAATACCTGTAATAGGAGAAATGTATCATGATATCTGCATAACCGTCATGCGAAATAGACATCATCGACACATAATTATTTCTCACCAATTTTAAAAGTAGTTCATCGACTTGCCAAATGTAAAGTTTAAATAGAGCAGTGTATAAGGTGTTCGATGTCAGATGATACAGGGTAATACATAACACAACGTGAAATAATGCCAGGAACTACAACGAGGATATGGTGACCGACCCCGACCTTGTCATAACTCCGAGGTGGCACTTATGGAGTTGACGTTATTGTAGCCACTCACTCCGTCTATAGTTTGCACTCGTGAATGTTTCCCGGGGTCCTCACACACACAGCTGACGTGTATCTTGTGTCAGTGTCTACACCCTGCCTCCACCCTCCCGCCAGTCGAGAGGACCTCCAACTGTCCTACACACACAAAGAAACACTGGCACTACTACCTCGTCAGCCTTAGCTCTATCAGCATGGTGTCCTATTTAACAGGAGGAAATGATGATACCGACCCCAATTCCTGTGTATTAAAAATTTTATTAATCGATTCGTTACATCTAATTAAGTTGGACGCCCTTTGACTTTCTTATCGTTTATTTTATACATACACAAAATAGAAAACTGCCATATCATTCTTACCATCCTGACATTTAAATGACGAAAACATCCACTTTTTGACCTTAGTCAAGTTTTTTAATGCATACCTTATGTTTTCGACATTTCATTTACTATTTATGTAGTGTCCAACCCTGTTACCGAAATAATAACTTTACTGCACACGTTTGCTTTTGACTCATGTTTAGAGACACACCCTAGTGTTTAAATACATACCTTATGTTCGACTTTTAATTTAAGAATCATGCAGGGTCACCCTATGATAGCCAAAGTATACCGTATACAGCACATGATTTGTTTTCAATTTTTGTTGCCAAGATATCTTAACGAAATCCAAAACAATAATTTGGAGGAGTGATTCTTAAATATGAGATTTCGTCTACATAATCGATGACCAATGTTTGCGTAAAAGACAGGATTGTATTGGTTGAATTTGAAAGACAATGCACATTGTGATCAAAACGACAACATGTGTTGTTTTCCTCGAGGAGAATTAAACATTGTACGGAATGTGGTGAATTGTTATTATGTATGTAAAATATCAAAGTTGTTTACCTTTACGGAAATAACCAAACTAAGGGCCAAATGCCTGCAGACAGAAAGACAACGCCTTACCCATTCCGTGATCATTCACAATTAAGGATCGTAACATTGCCAACAAATGTAACTATGCATTAAACACGTTTTGGCATGACTATAGCCATATCAGTTCAAATATTGTTTAACAAAAAACATAAATCTTACAGAAGTAATATCATAAGAACTTCACCGTTACCTTAGACAAGAAAATAATTTAGAAAATACCACCGCGTCTGCACACAAAATACCACCGCGTCAGCACACAAAATACCAAAGCGTCAGCACATCACAAAATACCACAACGTCAGCACACTAATTCATTCGGGAGTCAATACGAAAAAATAACACATCAAACAAATGGAACACCAAACCAATGAGACACCAAACCAATAAGACACCATTCAAACCAATGAGACACCAAACTAATAAGACACCATTCAAACCAATGAGACACCAAACCAAAGCAAAAGTCACCATGAACCCACACAAAGTGTTATTGGTGAAACCACGCGCTACAAAGGAATAAACGTTGGCTGCACCACATGAAACATCCGCCATTATGTCTCCGTCAAATCATAGAAAGTACTAATGTCATCTGGAAAACCTGGACACCGAAAACAAGTGTAATCATACTGAACACTGAGCTACTATGGTTTCGGGTATTGACTGCGACAACACACCTTCGTTCATACATAGAGAAACCTTCGATAAAAACACTGGGTTCGTAGTTTAACAATGCGTAGTAACGGAGAACTCTGGTATGGTACATGTACTACCAATGAAAGAAAATATTTTTATATCGTGGAACAAAGAGTCGTAGCTCCCGAACAACACTATCATATTTGAATGCGAGGAAAGGGTCGGCAAGTCTCTATTTTCCATTTTATCCGTGTATAAGTTCATTTTATTTCAATTTGTTTAATACAACTTGTTTTTATTTAATTGTTTTAGAAATCCACTTTTGTGGCAATGCCAGATAACATACCGAGTGATACAGCAGACCTTGCAGGTCTTGCAACGGTGGTAACCAACTACTACCCTGAATTAGGCTGGGACATCGTGACGGGTGACAGATGTAGTACAGGAAACGCAGGTTCCAGTTGATGTCTCATTGTGGCTAGACTGGGTTTTGATTAGTGACATTGTGTGTTGATGCCGTACCATATTTTGAAGTTTACGTTATCCTTTAAAGCAGAACAATAGTTGTGTGTTGCTTTAATATTCTTGATGTGTTGGACACGTCGAACGTTATTTTCTGTGGCTATAGTTAGTGTTTATACCTCATACTTTCTAAAGCGAACATTAAAATCTGTATTCTAACGTGACAAATTAATTTACGAATTCAAATTATTCTATAGAATTTAATTCTATCTTCCAATTTATTTCGTGTTCACATCTACAAGAAATATGAAATAGTCTTAACATATATTGAGGAGGTAACTAAGTTTTTCAAACTTTGCTTTGGTCAGATAACAAAATTGCGCATGGAGATTTATCCAGAATTTAAATACTTATTAATTCATTTTAGTACATAACTTAAAACTGGATTTTTCATTATCGATAGCCTTGTGTTCCAAACTTACCGATCGCGAGGGGATGTGCTTTAACAGTAAAATTTTAAATTCATTACTACTGTTTTTCTCTGTTTTCTATTATTTGTTTTGTCTTTTTTATGTTTATGTCTAGATATAGGAGCGGAATTCCTCGAACATTTTATTCTAATTCTAAATGCACATATTTTCGCTTTTACTTCTTCGCTTAAATATGAACGTTTATTTATATATAGCTTAGGAATTTAAACTATGAAAATTTAAACGTCCATATGACAGAAATACAGAAATAAAACACTCGAAGACTAATCGCTAGTACAATCGCCCAAATTGAGGCTATCTAGGTGATTGATTTAATTTTAATTATGATATCATAAGTAAGTACACAACATAAGATGTTAACAATAATGTCGTTTTAATCAAAGTATATAAATACGGAAGTCTAAAATAATAACATCGATTGTCCTTGTATTACGTGCACTAATAAAAT
>NW_018408483.1:17308-17546 GCF_002113885.1 Mizuhopecten yessoensis
GGCGGATACCCACGGACCAGTCAGCAGGCAACGGCCATGCAAGATATCAGCGTTTGTTTGATTGCAATATCTCTCTAATGCCTTTTGCAGCAGTTTATATCCCAATTCACTTAAAATGTTAAAGTCAGATAAGGGAATACCGCTGTTGTTCTCCTCTGCTAATCTCGCTACACGAAACAGAGCCTGACATGAGTAGTTATCGGCGTTGTCGTAGACGGATTCAAACGCTCTTTTTCGT
>NW_018408483.1:18081-31941 GCF_002113885.1 Mizuhopecten yessoensis
AACTCTTTCATCCGGATATCTAACCCCGAAAACTTACCTTGATATAATATTTTTTTTTATTTTTTTTTATTTCAACTTTTGCAGATACAATATATAAAGATATAAAGATGAAATGACGTAAACCCATTTAAAAAAAATGATACTATCATTTTTTGTTAGATTTTCCAAGCACATTTACATTTTATTACCATAGTTTCAATGTATCACCACGGTAACATGCTATCACCATAGTTACGCTATATTTACACTATATAACCAGACTTAACATTTTATCACCATAGTTACACTATATCACCAAAGTTACGCTTTATCATCTCACAATTATTATTCATCAGCACAGTTACACCATATAAGCAGAGTCACACATTATCATCATAGGTACACTCTGTCAGCAGCTACATTTTATCACTATATCACGATACTAATTTATATCACCATGGTTAAACGTTACTACATCTGACATTGTTACGATATATCACAATAGTTACGATCTATTACCATGGTAATACTAAAGAGCCATAGTTACATTTGGTCAACATACAGTTGGGAGCAAACTTAACTTGGTAGCCTAGTGCACAGGAGTTAACAAGAAAAGTGAACTCCAGTTCACATCGATTTGAACTGGAGTTAACACTGAAGTGAACTGGAGTTTACATCGATGTGCGCTTCACATTTATGTGCACTGGAGTTCACAGCAATGTGCACTGGAGTTCACAGCAATGTGCACTGGAGTTAACTACAGCTCACAAGGTATTAAGCAGTATCCTTTTATGAAAATAGCTTAATAACTATAGAGCGTGATGAACTATTAAATTATTAGCACATGCATGTATATACATGTATCGGTGGTTTAAAGTTTATAATACTTTGTCCTAAAGACATAATCACCATTAAAGTTCCTTTATAGTAATAAAAGTATAACGTCTACATTAAATATAAAAATATTTTCACGTTATGATTAGTACATGATAGTGAGTCATTTCTGTATATTCATTTTGAAAAAAAAATGGAAAGCTCATGTAGGTACATGTAGTTGCATGTACTGTGAATAAGAAAAAAAGACTATAAATATATGTATTGTCTCATTTATGATCGGTAACAATGTAATGTAGTTACAGGAATGCAGATCTGAATTCCAACAAAACATGTATTTAGTAACAATTGAATATGTAGGTATCCGAATTGACTTTCTACAGGTAAATTTAACGTGCCTATGCACCAATGATATGTATGTTCAGGGGGGATGTCATAATTGTTTTCAATTGTCCCTTTGTAAATCAAGTTATCAAGTAAACTTTTTTTTTTTAAATGTAGGAAGTGAGTAGTTATCTAGTACGAATTAAGATGTTTTCTAAGTCTGTGTTTCTAGTAAGAACGTATATTTAAATACATGTCTACTATAAGAATACAATATAGGGAAGAAAAAAAAATCTGGAATTTAATCTTTTCTTGACTTGTTTATATCAAACAAAGAAGCGAATTACTCTTTTGATGTCGTATTAAAGAGAAACCTTTTATAAAAAGTATAAAAATATAGAGAAACTTACCAAATTTACCCATATCACATACCAGATACTGATCCCCCATCCTGACACTACAACATTGTTATGAAATGTGATGTGAATTTAACTATGATCGAGTGTACTTTTAAACGTTTTCCTCTGAAATGGTACAGCTATCATACAAAAAAAAAATGTGTATCATTGATTCAATATTATGAAATATTCATTTGAATGATTCGTTTCATTCTCTTTTAATTTTCATATCACAAAGGAACCCATTTCATTATAAACAATTATTGAAATATGTACTTCAGTCTTTTAAACTTTGGTAAACACTGTAGTGCACTGGAGTTAACACTGAAGTTTCCATTTCAGAATATTTATTGTTCAGATCTTAGAAACAAAGGAATTGGGCAACAGGCAAAGCCTATGAGCGCCCTCTCCTTACAGATATAAACAGTTTACACACATCATATTGAATTGAAGTAATGATAAAACATGTATATGATATATATTGATATTTGCATGTCATGATCAATGTTTTGAAAATTGTTGTTACAAAAAGTAGATTGTAAAAAGAAAACGGCAATTAAAATGATACTGGTGGACAGCAAATAGATAAACAAGTAGGTGTAATCTAGTAAAAGCGTCTAGTATCTTTAATGAATCTCTGAACCATCTTCAAAATACTAATATTCACTGAAGTATAACACTGAAGTGAACTGGAGTGCACTTCAATGTTTTGTCAAGTGAACTTCCTTGTTCACTACGAAGTGCACTAGATACCAAATTAAGTTTGCTCCTAACTGTAGTTACACTATAATCATATAACCATAGTTAAATTAAATCACCACAGTAAAATTATATCAGCACAGTTATAGTATATCAGCACAGTAACGCGTTATCACCATAGTTACACTGTATCTCCACAGTTGCACTATATCACCATAGTTACACTGTATCTCCACAGTTACACGATATCCCCATATTTACACTATATCACCATAGTAACACTGTATCTCCACAGTTACACGATATCCCCATAGTTACACTATATCACCATAGTTATGCTTTATCACCACATTATGACAAAAAACATGCCAAATTTGGTCTTTTCAATGCATTATAAAGTAATGCAACGTTTCATTTTCCATGTTAAATATAAAGCAATATAACCGACGAAAGACAGAGACACGAACACGACAACTTCGTATGGTAAACAATTATGTTTTTAAAACATTGACAATAACAAGAAAGTGTATCAGATCATACCTGATAAGTACAAGTCCAAAGAAGATTGTATCTTGAGTGTAGTACACACCACATTTCCACACAACTGTGCCCGCCAGCATATCGGTAAGTCTTCCGTTGTAGTCAGCAGAGTCAAAAGGCTCCTGTTTCGGTTGCTGTAGAATGTGTCGGAAGCATTCCAATGTTTTAAGAAAACTGTCGAGTACAGTTCAACGAAACTTTTGTTTCGTATACTCTCTTCAATTTCTGATGTAAACACACCCCATCTCTCATCAAACAGATCATCTATATGACAACCGGGGAATACTACCAGTTTCCTTTCTATTTCACCCAAACATAGCATGGCTTCTACCACCATGCATATGTCTTTCGAATGGTAGAGGGGTGGATATGGGTACATTTTCTCCAAAAGGTACAGAGTCACAAATGCATGTTGATTCTGAATCAGAAATGAAATGATTTAAATCAAGTGATAACAAATGATGCTTCGGAATGTATTATGTAACCTTCAGCAGATGTTGGTTTTCATACGAGGAAAATTATTTGAAAATGATACATTATGCCAATATTGATGACGATATTGGTTGTGTCATTAATTAATAGCTATATATAAAACTGTGACACATATACTCAAAAATACTATCTTGTGAGTTATAACTCCAAATGACAATTATTATTGTCAGTGATTTGACTTTTAATGAAAAACAATAGTTAACAGAACAGGTCAAATATCGGTTATACCACTGACAGGACGGCTGTGTTTTTGCGGTGTTGAAATGTGCTGTCCACTCGCCTGACTTTGGGCTGTGACGGACCGGCTTCAGTGTCTTCTCCAAGATCGTCTATAAATGTCGAGAAAAGCGATAAAATACTTGCCTAATCCTATATCCTTGCAGGTTCGGGAAATGGATATAGTATATGTCTTACTTAAACTACTAAACAAGGGTAATCTTCATAAGAGGCTTCTATCTTCCCAACAAAAAACATACGGTCGTCATCATGATGTTAGATCAAAATATGAGTTTTTTAGGTTTAACCTAATTGAAGATTTACACACTTTGTGCTAGATCGTTGAGCTGACCTACATACTCGTCTGAGATTCGATTGGTGACTTCATGACGGGTACCACGTGTGTTATAGGTAACTCTTATCTCTAGATGTTTTACTACTTTATTCCTTCTAGTCAATCCTAACAGAACCCGGTATATTAGCAAAGTTAGTTTGTTCCCGCTTTATGCAGAAAACAGTTGTTAATAAAATTGATCAAATGACCTTTTGCATTAAAATTTTGTCCTTTATTACTTGTATTACATATGTGTATAATGTAGGAACTGCTACATTTATTGGTAAACTTATAACCAGTTTACTGATATTTCCTTGATTACTTTTATTAAAAACTTTAAAAAGGTAATCAAGAACTTTGTCCGCTGACTTGATATGTTTCCAATGTAAGCGAAGTGATACTCCATTAAGTGCTATATGTATTTATATACGTTCAACCGAAGTCTACTTTGTCTTTCCTTATCATTCAACATACATATAAATCTTTTTCTAATCGTATCTTTTACCATAAGAAATACTATTCCATAGAATAATACCTTCCACGTACGATCGTGAACCGTTGACATCAGAAACCTGAAAGGAAAACGGAATGTTTGAGTCTATTGAAGAGACGACGTCATATTGCATGAACGTTAAATTTAAACAATTTTCCATTTTTTCGCCGAAGATTTATTTTTATGCGATCAATGGTTTACAACAATTATTACTTTTCATGCATTATATAGGATTCATGTCCTACTGATAAAGTTGACAGGACTTATGGGGGAACGATACATTATGTATCTTTATGGAACAAAAGCCCTAGCGGACCAGTATCGCTACCTTGTTATTCATCCAACATCTGTGAATTTTTAAACGACGTATTACTGAACAGTTTTATCACTCGTCACCTTTAAGGTCGTTGTTGGAAAATTCAAACGGGTTTTATTATTGACTGTACATATTGGTATAGTTTATTCATTCAGATCCAATACTTGTGGGCATATTGCACCACTAAGCCACATATCAAATATCATGACCGAGGTCTCTTGATTATTCAAAAGAGGTTGTTAAAATCAAAATGTTTTAATTCATTTTACCCTATAAAACAAATTAAAAAAATATTAAACAAATATGAGAGCCCTTTAACGCATGCGACTGACAAAATATCATCACGATAGACCTTTTGATTTTTCGGCCGTCGTTTAAAGCATTCAACCCTCGTGACCTTAACATTAGAGTAAATGTCAATTATTTGAACAACTTGATAGCTCTCCATCCACGAAAGCTACTGGTCAATTGTCATTACACTGGGTCTCGGTCTTGGTGGAGGTCATGCATTCATACTAACTAAAAAGCCCACCATCCTGGTATGTTACTATTTTTCATCACCTTTAGCCTCTAGGTTTTTATAAGAAGTTTATTTAGGTTAAACACACTTAAACTTTGTGATCTTGAATATAGGTTAATGACAATCATTTGAACAAACCTGATAACCCTTCATCCAAGCATGTTACTAACAGAATACCATAGCCCTAAGCCGTTTGGTTATTCAAAATAACTTGTTTTAAGGTTTTTAACATATGATCCTTTTGACCTTGAATATAAGTAATGGTCGTTCATTCAATTGTACATAATATCCCTTTATCCATGCATGCTACTGCCGAAATATCATCATTCTTTGCCCCCTATTTACCCAGTATTGAATTTGCAAAATACCATCATTCTAATCATCTTGATTATCAAGAAAAAGCCGTTTAAGATATAAAAAGATATATATNTATCACGAATGTATCTGAAATCTTAACATTGTAATAAAATAGTGCTCCACTGTACATGGAGAATCATATGTGTGGCATGTAGTTGGATCACCCCTATTTAGCAGATAAGCATGAGTGAGATAAGTATGACCAGTACAGATCGAGAACCTTCTCTCGGCAGTCTTTCCGACTAGGAAGACAAGGTTTAAGTTTTATATAGTTTGTTGTTGGTCTCGAGAGACCATACCGTTGTTGCCATTACCTTTAAACGTATAAAGGGTTTAATCTGTATGCGGCAGTTTAATAGTGGTTTACTGGGAGTTTAATATAATCCATATGCTCTGTCAGCATTTTCGTTACCTTTTATTCCGACGTGACTCGGAACTCATAGAAGAATTATTTTTCATTTCTTTGAGATACAAGATATGCGGATGGACAGGTTTTGTATAAGTGTTTTTGTGGTCTCGTAACTTCAGACTTTTAAGGACCGAAAGAGAGTTAGAACAGGCGATTACCTTTTCAACGCCGTGTTCATCGATATAGTCAAGGGTAGATGTCACACGCTTCCGCAGAGAAAATAGGGCACCGTCTGGTAATCGAATGGAAGCGGAAAAGTTAGCAGAGCAGCAGGATGCTGCTACTTTTTTGCCATCTTCGGATCCATAGGTGTATGAAGAGGGAACCTCGAAATACACTCCCGAAAGGAAAATTCGTGTTCTTTTGGCAGTGCACTCGATTTTGCCAAATTCAAAATTGACATAAGGTATTTGTATTGTCCATGGTGAAACATCTAGTATGTTGTAATCAGCTATGTTATTTAAATCTTAATCCACGCAAAGGCTTTTCACTGGTGTTGTTAAAAAGCACCAAGTGTTAGACACAGCCCTTGGTTACTGATCGGATTCAACATTTACAGATAAGAGCTGCGTGCTGAACCAGTGGACCATAATCGAGGTTTTAACGGATAAGTGATCTGTAGAGTCGCAAAAGCATTTCACGGTCTGCACCCCAATTAGTATATGATAGTACTCGAAGAATATAGTTCAAAATAAAAATAACGACGAATCTAACAGGAAATGAAAATCTGCCATCAAAAGTTGTTATTATTTACATTCCAACATTGCATGAACTGTATTTTTGTTTTTCAGTGTAACAATGATTACAGTATGGGATATCAATTTTGAATAATTCTGAATTGAAGCCATTGAAAATTTGGGTTTCTACTAGTTATATATGGACTAACATATAATTTCCTCGATGTTTCTGTATCGAATTCAAATGTTTCAATCCATTTCTTTCCCAAAATTCAGCAAAATAATTATCTTTACCTAAAACTAGATATATTTTTCCAACAATTTCACAGGGTGCTCTTTACAAAATTCCGGCTCATTTGTTGAAAAGTAAGTGTTTGTTTTATATTGTTTAACGTCCTAAAAACGACTTAGGTCATTGTATCTTGTGTATGTGTACATTTGTGTATGTGTGCTGGAGACAGGGTATTTTGGTATACTTGCCTCCTTGTGATAGCGCGGATCTAATGCCGACTTTATAGTGCTATCTAACTGAAATACCATACCGAAGGCACCTAGCACAGCATTCCGCCCGGTCACATTATACTGACAACGGTTAAACCAGTTGCTGCCATTACCCTCAATGCTGAACGTCCAGCAGGGAATACCAAATGTATTTGTTATGTCCCTGTCTGGGGACGGAACCCATTGCCTCCCATCACATGGGAGAACGCTCATTATTAACTCACAACGTGAGGTATTGCCAAGCAAGGGATTAGAAAGTAAAAGTTAGTTAGAAGTAGAAAGAAATAGAAAGATTCCAAATATTGCAATGAGTACAGCAGATTTATTTTGGTCGCTTTTGTGTCCTTTAACAGAGGATACACAAGCAAATCCCGTATGCTGCAGGGATTCGCACACTAGTCGCCTCTTACGATACAATGCAGTGGGTAACAGCAGGTGTATTGTTTTCTCGATTACGACCTGCAGATAAGTGAATCAGCGTTCAAGTTTAAAAAAGAATACTACTTGCTACTCTACCACATCTTTGAGATGTTTATAACTGTTTAGTTTACTAAATGTTTAAAAAGTCAAAAGTAAATCATGAAGATTCATTGTTTCACAGAAGTTTCTTTCGATTTTTAAAAAATCATCTTTTGATGGGTGCAACTATTAAAAAAAATATAATAAAATACTTCAGAAACTTGTTGTACAATATTCCAATCGTTATTTCCGAAAAGCTTTCGAGAACCATAACTTCTCTTTAATATCTTCTGCATGTTATCTTAATATGTATAACAACTTAGTGGGGTCCGGTTTAAACAACTTTCATACTGACTGCATAACGTAGATGTTTACTGAACATGTGAATATATATGTTCCCGCTGTCGATAACTTACTTGGGTATGCCTCTTAGAACGTCTAATAGGTGTTCCCTCCCTTTACCATCGAACGAAAGAATGAACGAGGCCATCCATATATCTAGGTCTCCGAACATTAACCGATTGATTCGGAAATGGTAGCCACTGTTTTCTTTTTCTTCAATAGAAATAAAATATTTATATCGACTGTAAGTTCACCTATACATTAAATGGGAAACATATGTTATTAATGCTTATCAATATGGCATTGTACAGGGTACCCAATTTTAGTGAATAATTATTCATGAAATTGGCTCATCCCACATGAAATTGATTTAGAGAGATATTTCAAATAATCAGAATATTTTTCGTGAAAAAATAACTTAAACACAAACCGGTTTATTCTTCTGTATTAAATTGAATACATCCCACAATACATTATCTAAACATACCTTAGAGCCAAATTCAATTAGTATTTGTATACAAAATAGTATAATATATAGCATTATAATTGTGAGACCGCGTTTTTAAGAAATGGTCAATGAACCTATACATGTACCTGAGAAGTAGTTTGCTGCTTTCACAAATAACATCAATATCTTGTTAAAATATGACTAGAAAAAAATACAGTTTGGTGCTGTTTTATTATCTGGTCATAATACATTTTTTTTGGAGGGAGGGGACTACAGTACTAAGCAAGTTTCATAAATCGATAATTCTTAATTTCATCAATTTCTTTTCAACAAATTTACCATCAAGGTTTTGAATGTCTATCTCATTTTCAATTTTGACCATTATTAATTTTGATTTTGAACTCCCATATTTCTAATAGCAATAGAGAATGATAATAACTTTAATATGGAATTGCCACAAGTACTTAACTATAAAAATTGTCCCGATGTATAGATTTTTTTTCGAAAATTCCAACGACTTTTTTTTATAAACAAATTGATTTAAATTTTAATGTATCATCAATACAAGACAGATAGCACTCACCTGTTCCACCAGCTATGGTAGCAGCTAAAACTGCCAGAACTCACAGAGTATTAGCAATACAAGACAGATAGCACTCACCTGTTACACCAGCTATGGTAGCGGCTAAAACTGCCAGAACTTCGCCTGCTTTGTAGGTTTCGTTGCTATGAAGGAGATCAGCAACCGTCATTAAATATTTTTCACAAATACTTTCTTCTAAGAACTTGTAGGAGACACTTGAATGACATAAAAAAAGATTCTCAGCAATGTGTTTTCATAAGCCTCCCTAACAAGTAGGCCCGCTATGGCCGCTCATGTGGTGTGTAAGTAAACTCCTGAAATCGATCGGTATCTCTCACAGGACAAAAAGGCATATTTCATGTCATTAATGCTCATAACGTTTGAAGCTCCGTCTAAGGACTCCATATAACACACGGATGTCGACTTACCAATACAGCCATTAAGTCTTTTAAATACGTGGTTTACAATTATAAACAATTGTATAAAGCTTTCTTTTTAAAGCAACTTAAATGAAAAACAAATAAAGAAACTAGTTCAAAAATCAGGATTCACCGAGAAAACACCAAAACTAAAGGGGAAAACATCACAAACCTAAACAATATTGAAGTACTGATAGGTTGCTCAATAAATCATAACGACACCAGGGAATATGGACTAAACCAGTATTTGACTGACCGCAAAATTGACTTATCGGTTAACTTGAAGGAAATATTTTTAATTATAGAAGTTGAAAAAACGAGAAATTTCACTGGATTGAAATGTCCGTGTTTTCAAATTACTTTGTATATTAAGTAGTTCATACAGAACATCTTAATGCAAAGAGTATGCATCCTTGTCGCAGGAACTATTGGCATTCTTACCCGTATCAGGATGATTAAAAGCTCTTCGCTACCTTATAGTTCCCATGTACATATCACTCTCTATCTAAATGACCAAATACAAGCCTAAGTGTGATTTAAACGATTCCCATACCACTGCCAAAAACGATATTTTCCAGCATAACTTTAACACCATACACCATTTCTAAGAACTCTCCAGTGAAGCCAATGTAACTATAAAGACTCGTGGGTTGAACAAATTACATTTTGAACAACTGAGCCTGTCATGGTTTATTTGAATATTATGTTACCTTATATCCTTTTTGAAGTTTGACTTTAACTTTTTGAGGGATCTTTGCCAAAGCCTCTCACCCCTGTCACCATTACTACCGTCATACGTGGGGTCGGGTGCGCCATGTGCTCGGCTGGTGTCCGACTCTGGGTCACGCAGCTCCCCTTACGTATAAGAAAACACATGTAAAAATAACAGGACATAATAAACAAATATGCAGATCGCCTTGGTTTGGACTTTGTGTGATATCTAAATATTGATTTTGACAGATGACAAGAAAGTTTAATAGTTACTTGTTACAGTGTTAGAGACTTCCTGAATAATATCCACTATATACGCCCAGTGTATCCGCTATATACGCCCAGTATATCCACTATATACGCCCAGTGTATCCACTATATACTCCTAGTGTATCCACTATATACTCCCAGTGTTTCCACCATATATGCCCAGTGTTTCCACTATATACGCCCAATGTATCCACTATATACACCCAATGTATCCACTATATACTCCCAGTGTATCGCATATATACTCCTAGTGTAGCCACTATATCCTCCTAGTGTATCCACTATATACTCCCAGTGTATTTACCATATACGCCCAGTGTATCCACTATATACTCCTAGTGTATCAACTATATACCCCCAGTGTATCCACTATATACTACCAGTGTATCCACTATATACTCCTAGTGTAGCCACTATATACTCCTAGTGTATCTACTCTATACTCCCAGTGTATCCACCATATACGCACAGTGTTTCCACTATATACGCCCAATGTATCCACTATATACACCCAATGTATCCACTATAAACTCCCAGTGTATCGCATGTATACTCCTAGTGTATCCACTATATACTCCTAGTGTTTCCACTATATACTCCTATAGTATCCACTATATAATCCCAGTGTACCCAATATATAATCCGAGTGTATCCACTATATACTCCCAGTGTAGCCAATACACAAACTACCAATGTATCCACTATGTACGCCCAGTGTATCCACTAAATACTCCTAATAATTCCACTATATACTCCGAGTGTATTCACTATATACTACCAGTGTATTCACTATATACTCTAAGTGTATCCAATATATACTCCCAGTATATATACCATATACTACCAGTGTATCCAATATATACTCCCAGTGTATTCACTTTATACTCCCAGTGTATCCAATATATACTCCCAGTGTATCCAATATATATTCCCAGTGTATCCACTATATACTCCCAGTGTATCCACTATATACTCCAAGTGTATCCACTATATACTCCCAGTGTATCCAATATATACTCCCAGTGTATCAACTATATAATTCTAATGTAGCCACTATATACGCCCAGTGTATCCTCTATATTCTCCTTGTGTAGCCACTATATACTCCTAGTGTTTCCACTGTATACCCCCAGTGTATCCACTATATACTCTATATACTCTAAGTGTATCCAATATATACTCCCAGTATATATACCATATACTACCAGTGTATCCACTATATACTCCTAGTGTAGCCACTATATACTCCTAGTGTTTCCACTGTATACGCCCAGTTTATCCACTATATACCCCAGTGTATCCACTATATACTCTCAGTGTATCAACTAAATACGCCAAGTGTATCCACTATATACCCCCAGTGTATCCACTATATACTCCGAGTGTATCAACTATATACTTCTAATGTAGCCACTATATACGCCCAGTTTATCCACTATATACTCCTTGTGTAGCCACTATATACTCCAGTGTATCCACTATATACTCCAGTGTATCCACTATATACTCCAAGTGTATACACTGTATACGCCCAGTGTATCCACTATATACTCCGAGTGTATCAATTATATACTTCCAATGTAACCACTATATACGCCCAGTGTATCCACTATATACTCCCAGTGTTTCAACTATATACTCCCTGTGTAGCCACTAAATACTCCTAGTGTTTCCACTTTATAACCCCAGTGTATCCACTATATACTCCTCGTATAGCCACTATATACGCCCAGTGTATCCACTATATACTCCTTGTGTAGCCAATATATAATCCTAGTGTTTCCACTGTATACGCCCAGTGTATCCACTATATACTCCGAGTGTATCAACTATATACTTCTAATGTAGCCACTATATACGCCCAGTGTATCCACTATATACTCCTTGTGTAGCCACTATATACTCCAGTGTATCCACTATATACTCCAGTGTATCCACTATATACTCCTAGTGTATACACTGTATACGCCCAGTGTATCCACTATATACTCTCAGTGTATCCACTATATACTCGGAGTGTATCAATTATATACTTCCAATGTAGCCACTATATACGCCCAGTGTATCCACTATATACTCCCAGTGTATCAACTATATACTTCCAGTGTAGCCACTATATACTCCTTGTGTATCCACTATATACTCCTAGTGTTTCCACTGTATACGCCCGGAGTATCCACTATATACGCCCAGTGTATCCACCATATAAGCCCAGTGTATCCACTATAAACTTCCAGTGTAGCTACTTTATACTCCTTGTGTATTCACCATATACTCCTAGTGTTTCCACTGTATACGCCCAGTGTATCCACTATATACGCCCAGTGTATTCACCATATAAGCCCAGTGTATCCACTTTATACACCCAGTGTTTCTTCTATATATCCCCAGTATATCCACTAAATACTCCTAGTGTTTCCACTATATACTCCCAGTGTTTTCACTTTATACTCCCAGTTTATTCAATATATACTTCCAGTGTATCCAATATATACTACCAGTGTATCCACTATATACGCCCAGTGTGTTCATCCTAATGTATCCACTATATACTTCCAGTGTCTCCAATATATACGCCCAGTGTATTCACTATATATTCCCAGTGTAGCCAATATATACTCCCAGTGTCTCCACTATATACTCCAATTGTAGTCAATATAATTATATTCTACCAGTGTATCCACAATATACTCCCAGTGTATCCACTATATACGCCCAGTCATACTCCTAGTGTAGTCACTATATACGCCCAGTGTATCCACTATATACCCCCAGTGTATCCACTATATAAACCCAGTGTATTCACTATATACGCACAGTGCATCCACTATATACTCCTAGTGTATCCACTATATACTCCCAGTGTATCCACTATATACCCCCAGTGTATCCACTATATAAACCCAGTGTATTCACTATATACGCACAGTGCATCCACTATATACTCCTAGTGTATCCACTATATACCCCCAGTGTATCCACTATATACTCCCAGTGTATCCGCTATATACTCCAAGTGTATTCACTATATACTCCCAGTGTATCCACTATATACGCCCAGTGCATCCACTGTATACTCCTAGTGTAGCCACTATATACTCCCAGTGTATCCGCTATATACTCCCAGTGTATCCACTATATACCCCCAGTGTATCCACTATATACTCCCAGTGTATCCACTATATACTCCCAGTGCATCCACTATATACTCCCAGTGTATCCACTATATACGCCCAGTGCATCCACCATATACTCCTAGTGTATACACTATATACTCCCAGTGTATCCACTATATACCCCCAGTGTATCCACTATATACTCCCAGTGTATCCACTTTATACTCCCAGTGTATCCGCTATATACTCCCAGTGTATCCACTATATACCCCTGTGTATCCACTATATACTCCCAGTGTATCCACTATATACTCCCAGTGTATCTCCTATATACGCCTAGTGTATCCTC
Organism: Mizuhopecten yessoensis; assembly: GCF_002113885.1. NCBI lineage: Eukaryota > Metazoa > Mollusca > Bivalvia > Pectinida > Pectinidae > Mizuhopecten > Mizuhopecten yessoensis. Next base: position 31,868 of record NW_018408483.1, read on the forward strand.
TATATACGCCCAGTGCATCCACTTTATACTCCTCGTGTATCCACTATATACTCCCAGTGTATCCACTATATACA